>NW_005054601.1:307994-386535 GCF_000277835.1 Geospiza fortis | reverse complement strand
CGCGGGTGGGCGGCCGGCGGGAGCGCTCGGGGGGCAGCGCTGCGCCCTCGGCGCACCCTGGGATCCGCTGACTTCTCACAGATTGATTTAACATCACAAAGAGGTGCTTGGGTCCGCGACTTAACCTGAATGCTGTGGGAAATCTTAATAAATTATGTATGAAGCAGTGGGTCCTTTCTTCCCCTTTGTCAGATACGCAGCTTTTATGCTAGTAATTAGGTCATTGCTAGCAGAGCGCTCCTTGCTTTTGCAAAAATGTGTGGCGATTTTTGGAGGACACATATGCTGCCAGATCATTTCATCCTATTCGGGTTTCTTGTCAAGATACGGTATTCTTCCTATCGACTCACAGGGAGGACCTTGTCTGTGGGCCGTAAGGGGCATTTTTCGTTTGATAGGATTTTCTTCAGAGGACCAGTAGGGCCCGGTTTTGACTTAATTTGGAGAGTCATACCCTGAAAAATGTTTTTTAAAGGCGTACCAAGAAACACACAGCTTCTTAGTGTGCATAGAAGTATTTTCAGTAAATTTCAGTGCATACGTGAATAGAACAATATAGATCTATTTCTGTTTCTAAGTACTTCTTCCACCCTTTGCTATTTGTTCTGTTGAAAATGCTTCTTAATTTTTTTCCTGTCTTTTTACCATTTGGTTATTTTTTTTCTGTTATCTAATACAGGTAATAGATTTATGAGTATTTTGTCAAGATTATAGTTCTTCGAAAATATACATAAGCATGTATACTGAAAGCCATTTCCTAGAACCAGACTCTTCTGTATTTTTAAGGAGACTTGAAGTAACTATAAAAAGCTCATCTCTTTGGTTCTGTTAAATACAGTGATAGGCAAAAAAGGTTTGATAACGAAAAGCATCAGTTTAAATACCTGTGCTTTATACATCCCCTCAAAACATTTTCTATACATACACCATTATTTTTAGAATCATGAATCTCCTGTTTTATCAGTTACAGAGGCTTTGGATAATATTACATCTTAAAACATCACTTGAGAACTTACTGTTTGGAATAACGGATTTCAAAAGGTAAATTTGTGACAGGAGATATTTCTGCTTTGGCATTCTTTACAATTGCTTAAATGTTAAAAGAAACAAAGATGCAGAGGTGTTTTCACCATTTCTTTTCTAAAAGGAAAGAGAGTGACACAAGCACAGTAGTGATTATGATGATTATTATGGTGATGCTTCTTCCTGTACTTTTTTTACTCTTAAATAGTATCATTCTGTGTAACCACTGTAGTAGTTCTGTAAGTCACACTCTTAAAATGATAACTTGAATAAAAGATCACTTTTCAATATAATACTTTAATTTACTTATGGGTGCAAACTTTACTAAACATCATCCCTGAAGTACAAAATACTTGGTTATGATAAATGTTCTGGTACATATTGTCACACTTTGCCATTGTTATATCGGCATGGAATGATACAGCACAAGGTGGAAATGCGCATGGGTACAATTGGTCACTTGATCTCTAAATTCTTATGTTGGATTTCAGTATGCATCTTGATTTAGTTGGTAAAACGTTTATGTTGATGACATATGGTCAATTCTTTTATTGTCAGTGTGGCAAAATCCTGTTTAAAATAGTCCATACTACTAATGGTGTGCTGTAATGGTAAGTTATTGTCAGCAAAGATCTAGTTTCCACTCATGGTTTTCCAAAATTCATGCAGTACCTGTGTGGTTAGGTGCTGATACATTTCCTGCAAGACAAATTGTTTTCTGGTCTTTGAAAGTCCTGAAGGGAACCCTGAAGATGGCCCTGATAGGGCACCCAAGATGGAGAAATATTTATTGTAAATTATTTTTATAATATATAATAGAATTTCTATAGTATGTACAATGTTTTTGATTATAACTGATTTATTTCATGTTAGTTGTTTTGAGTATACGTTTTTGGGTAAAATAGGAAAAGAAATACCTGTCTCAGACTTTTTAATAGCTTAAACTTTCTAGAATTGAATCCTTAAAGATTACGAGAAATGTAAAAGTAAACAAGAGCAAGTCATGTGCAGTGAGGGCATACTCAATTAGTCATGAATTACAAAGATGATCATCTTGAAGGATGAGTGTTCAGGCTTGTGAATCATTCCTGATCCAATGTAAGTTATGATTCAAATGATGTCTGGAGTTGTTTGTGTTCAATATAGTATTTAAATGCAAATCATGGTTTGAATTTTCACAGTCATATTCTGAATAGAGCATGACTAACCAGCTAAGGAACTTCCCAACCCAGAATTATAAAGGAAGAAGTGGGAATTTTCTTGACAGTGTAAAGAAGCTGAACTTGACAGTTCATAGCCTGAAACATACGACTTCTTGATTTTACTCTTTTTGTATTAATAAGAATGTTTTTTTCATTGTTAGCATTCTTTAGTGGCATTCCAAGCAATAAATTATTTTTGTTTTTCACACAAACACACACTTGACCTTTATCGTGCTTGACATGTAATGAGGCACATAAGAGTTCAGACCATGGTGTTCTCATTTCTTCTCCTCATGGTCTTTTACGGAATGCTGAGAACATGGATCACTTATCACTTTTGGTTAAAATGAACAGATGATGCTTCTGTTCATGGTTGGTGAGTACAGGCCAAGTATTGAATTTACTGAAGTATCCCAAAATATAATGATGGATTGAAAGCTCTTGCCAAGTTATGAATTCATTTCTGAAAGAATTAAACACAAAAACACAGTCTTTACCCAATCACCACCCAAAAGGATTTAGGAAGGTTGCGTATATTAACATTTGTTTTAGTCTGCTGTCCACAAAAATAGCTTTCATGCAGAAGTGGATAAAAAATGAAAAAGAAAATCTTCATGGAACTGAAGTGTAGAGAAAATTGTGTGGTCCTCTTTTAAAGGGACTAATGCTTTCACAAGTTGTGTTAGGATAACTAATAACAGTAGTGACTCTTCATCTGGCCTTTGCCTTTTGGTTGAAAACCCTTTGCCATGGTTGAAAACCCCAGGAATCCACAGTACTTATAATCTACAGATTGTAATTTGTTATCAATTTTTTTCAATGCCATCCTTTTCAAATATATTAAAAAGAGTAGTGTTATATAACTTGCAATTAATTTTCTGTTATCAAAGCCCTTGTTGCTGAAAGAAACTGGATGAAGAGCAGTTTTCTGTAATGACTGCTTTTTATACTCCTTCCTCCATCTCTAATCACCTAAGTGTGCTAAAGCAGAGTGAATGAGAACATGAACAGATCTGCTGCTCCACTCATGGGCAGTTCTTGTTCTGGCCTGAGTATTTTCTTAGTTGTCTCTGACCACACTCAAAGCCACTTCCAGACAGCTCATTATATTCATGTGCCCGCATTGCCCAGTTGAAGAGAACCCAAACAAAATGGCTTCCCTTTCAGCTGCTCCTGACTCAAATTTGGGGGATTGTTCTTAAATTCGGGTGGGGATAGGAGGATCAAATATGCTGGCAACAAAGGCCATTTTAGTAAAGGGTGGACTTAGCACCACATGGAAATAACATAGTTTTTCAGTGTGATGCTGGAGAAGGCAGAAATATTTTTTCTGCTGTTTGGAGGGAGTCAGGATAATGGGCTTTTCTGATTTGAGTCCAGTGGAGGGTAAGAGAGAATTAGACAATGCCAGTGAAGGATAAACATTTTTAGATTGGCAAACCTTGAAACCTTGCCCATACTAAAATGGATAAAACAATCCCTGACACAGTGATACTCATTTTTGATAAGTTCTTGAACACAGCATTTGGAGTGCTGGTATTTTGCCAGAGCTGAAAACCTGAAGGCGAGCTTCAAACAAAATAACAGAAAATTCAATACAGTATTAGGTCAACAGAGAAATTGAACTAATGCAAATTGGCGTGGTTTGATATGTTCAAAATAAGAACCGCAAAACCCCCACACACTTTTTTCTTATGAGTGTATAGATAAGGAAGCTGCATGAAAATGGTCCACTTAAGGAACTTAGCTTGGAACAGCTGTGCTGGATTTTTTGCCCCTGTCTGTCAGCCTTGCCCCTCTTTTGGAAATAGCTCTGCAACAGCTGCAGAAGCATCGTGGCTAATGACCCAGCACAGTACGCTTAAACTGACACCTATTTCAGATTACCTTGGCAGTCGAGCAGTAATCTGCAGTGGTTTAGCAGCTGCCACTTGAGCAGCTGAGCTCTTCCCTGGCTGGGAACCGTGAGGAGATGGGTGGAGCAGACAGCTGGGAAGGCACCAGTGCAGCCCTCCCTGCCACTAGCCACAACCACTGCTTCTCAGAACCCCTAGGCCTAGTGCTTAAAAATAGTCTGTTTTTAAAGGGGATTTAGAGTAACTAATTGGAAAAATGTCATGACAGTGGCAGCATTTCCTCCCTGAATTCAATGTAGTGTGCCCTTGAAGAAACAATTCCCCATTAGACACATTCCTATAAATGAATGACAAAAATTGACAGAATGGTAAAGAATAACAAGGATGAGATATTGGGCTGTGGACTGAAGAGTTGCATAGAATTTGTGGATGTAGAAAGAAATCTGAGTTGATGATCCTTCCCAGTCTTACTAAATTATGTTGTAGATAGTCATGAATTTTGGACTAGTACAAACATTTAAACGTAGATACAAAAAATTTTCAGAATTCTGATACAAAGATCAAAAAGATCAAAGCTATAAGCATGTTAGATGCGTTGTATCTATGTGTAGAGATAAATTTGTTACATTAAGATAACATTGTGAAAAATCGGAGTTACACAGTTTAGGAGTGAATCTGCTTGGTGGTGGTAGTGTCGATAGGTTTTATGCAAAAAAGCAATAATAGGACTCTGAAATATTTTCATAAGGAGATTTAATATATGAAAAATGGTTGGGGTTCTTAAGTGGAACCTCTTCAGAGCCTATTGAGTATATATGCTTGCTGATTTCAAAGATGAAGGCTCTGATCAATTAAGAAATTCTAAGTTTTCAGGCAACATTACATTTTTCCTATCACTTGGGATTTGAGATCAAAATGATTGCATGTAAATTCCTGTCTGGGCAATGGCTACTGGTGCAGTTTTCTTAATACAGGAAAATGCATATCTAAATCTTAACAGTATGTTTGCATAAATTTAGGCTTCTCATTAATTCTGATTTTAGTGCGTAAAAGAGTTCTATCCAGCTTGAAATTCCTTTTTGATATGTATATTCGTGTGAAGTGCTGATTCAGTAAAGCGTGAAATTTCTTGTCACAATTTCCCTTTACTCTGATAGGAGATGGAGAAGAAGCTTCTTAATGATGAGAAATATGGGTCAGGGAAGTAGCACAGGTAGATTTTTTTGGGTGTCTCTGACATGAGAGTATTGAATTTCAAACTTTCTGCATTCTGAGACAGTTATTTTTCAGAGTAAGTCTAGAGAACTCAGGATCTGTTCTTGCCTTTGATGACCACTTTCTGAAGAAACAATGCAGTTAAGAGTGTAAAAGGGAGCTTGACTTGAAGCATAATACTGAATTTCACAAAGGTGGGTTTTGTGTTGCATTTGTGATGTATTTTCCCTTGGGCTGGGTGAAATGTGGAATGGATTCTGGAGGTCAGAATTCTTCCCTTCTCTATTCTCCCTTGCTGTAGTGGTTTCCTACAGGGGGAAAGAAGAGATGTTTTATTCTTGATCCAGCTGATTCTGACACTAGTGGTGTTGAACATGTTTGCGTGCGCAGTGGTAGAGCTTCGGACTAGTGGGCCATGTCTAAGGTAGTCCTTGTTTTCTCATGGGCTAGTTAATTCTGCTCCAAATGAAGTGTGATGTGGCTGGGAAACCTGTCTGGCCAAGAGGGTCCAGAGTTTAACTCTTTCCTCATGGCTAGTAATTTAGCCACTGAGAAACTTCAAAAAGGGGATGGAATGATACAGTCGGTTTCTATTTATGCTGGCAGTTCTATGTTTAGAAAACTTAAAATATATAATTTATAAATTATTTTTAATTTATAATTATTTTTTACTCAGAGCATAAATCCTAGGATCATTTTGGGACCTGAATTCTGATCTCATGTGTCAAGTTTGAGGCAGCTGGTAAAAATGTATTTTCAGAAGATAGGCAGATTTTAATTTTGAGGGGTTTATCTCATACATGGACCAGCTTATGTGTAATGGAGCCCTGTGATTTCACTCTACAAATCACGTGTCTGAGATCACACAGTGTTCAGTATCAGAAGGCCTAAGCTGCTTTGTGGTCATACATTACCTTTGTCAGTTTCACCAGTTTTAAAATTAAATAGCAGTGTCTTGTGTGAAATACTTTGGCATTGCATTATTTCAGAAGAAGAAGAGGCAAATATCTTGGAGATATCAAAAATAAGTACAGCATTTGTCTGTATTGAAGTTTAGGATTGGATTTCTCAAGCCATGAAGTCTGGCTCCTTGTGTAGTATGCTTGGCAGGGATCCCACTGAACTACAAGTTCTAATTAATGTTGCCAGCCTAGGTTGATAAATGACCGACTTACACCCATTTTTTCTGTGTCAGTATTGTGTTTTAACATAAATGTTGTTCTCCCTCTTCAGTGTTTTCCGCTCCCTAATAACAAAGTGTGGCTGTGTCGTTCCAGCCTTTGATGTGCTGAGGCAGCCAAGGTTTGCTTGGCTAATCTCTTCTAAGATACTCTGTCATCCCCTGATCAATTCACATCTTTCTCTGCATCCACTTAAATTCACTTTTCTTACCCACCTCTTTGTAAAATTATTTGCTAACTCTGGGAATCGTGTTTGCTCTCCTTGTGCCAGTCTCATTGCCACCGCACAGTGCCCTGCAGGCTGGCTGCTGAGAGGCTTCACTGCTCCAGGTTGAGATTCCTTTGTGAGTGACCCTGTGTCACCATGCTCTGCAATTCCACCCTGTTTCTACTGCTTTATTTCTCAGTTCATCCAATTCATTGTGTATGTTGTGGAGCCCTCTGACCTTGTGCAACCTCGTGAATTTATGGGAGCAAGTTTTGATGCTACTTCTTGTGCCAAAGTCAATAGCAAAACATTTTAAAATGCCTGTCACAGTCTGGTTTTGGGGGAACTTTTCTGACAGCCTGCCTCCAGCACAATAATTTGGCTCTCAGCACTGCCCTGTGTCATCTTGATGTCTTTGAACTGCTCCTTACCTATGTACAGTTTTTCTGTTCATCTCTGTTGCAACTGTGGTGACAGTGTCACTTCCTTTGGTGGGCATTTATTTAGCAGGGGAAAAAATTGTTTCGGGTTACCTAGGCTGTGATAGTTAGTTAACTTTTTTTTTTTAATCTGAAAACCCACAAAGCCTGACATTTCAACAAATCAGGAAGTAACTCCTAGTTTGAGGTAGGGTACTGTCTCTTAATGGTGACGTCCTGCTTTCATGTTACAGGAATAAAGGAAGCTTAGGAACTTAGGTCAGAAGGGCGGAAAGCCAAACCAAATCTCTCCTTTAGGATCCTTACTCATTTAGCAAAAATATACATAAGTTTGTTATGCGTGTAAAATACCAGAGCTATGCAATTTATGTATTTCTACCATAGTTTCTCCCCTTGTCCATTTTTCTCCATTTAATTTATTGTGTGTGTACATCTTGTTAATGGGGCTGACTGTTCTAAATTTCAAATCTGTAAGTTAGAATTCCTAAAAATGGACAAGAAATGGAAAAACTGAATACTTAGTTGTTATTACCTGTCCTTTCATATTAGTAATGAATTATAGCAATGGAAGAATAATACACTCTATCTAGAAACAACATGCATGTCCTGTGTGGCACAGGGCAGCTTCTGTAAATCACATGTAGATGAATAAATGTGATATATTTTACTGATATACTTCAGTAAAAACATTCTATCAATATTACAATATGGTGCTAATTCATGACAAATAATGGGAAAAAGTTTCCATTCTTCTTCACTTCTGTCTGCTTTTCCTTGGGCTTGTGCATGCAATGTGTTCTGAAATGTGAACTATAGCTATTAATTTTCTTAATAGTAATGGAAACTGTTACTTAATAGATAAAGGCATACATGAACTAGAAACAGACTGGTTTTTTGGTGTTTGTGTGTTTTGTTTTTCCTACAACTCTCCTTGACAAGACTCAACCTTTTAGGTGAAACAGCCTGATGCTAAAATCCTAGAATTCACATTGTAGAGTAGTTATTTCAGATTGCCTTTATTTCTCAAAAATGAGGTCTTCAGTAAAGCATGATCAAATTTTGAGAAATAAATGTTACAGATTCTTTTCATTCATGAAAGTCATGATTTCATAAGTGGCAGGTGTCTTCTTTTTTCTTTGATGGTGGCAGGTGCTTGGAAAGGAAATAAACCAGTCATATCAGCTACGCCACAGCTTTTGTCATTGTTCCTTGCTTCAGTGATGTAATCTCTCCTTTACATTTCATTCAGCTTAAATTTAGAAAGGTTAAACAGAATTTTCAAAATTTGTACTGAGGAACTAAAATGTTTTTGAATAATTTTATCTTATTTTTGGTTGACTGGATAATTCAATTGAGTTTCATCAGGAAGTGGAAACTTGATTTATAAGGGGGTACACAGGCAGGTTAGAGTTTGGTCAGAGGTTACAATGAAAATGCTAAATAATAGCTTTTAATTGTTTCATCTTTTCCAAAATACATATACTGCAATAATGATGAAAGGGAATGTTGCCCTGTAATGGATTCTTTTTTTAGGTTTTTTTTTCCTCTGAGTTACAGGCCATGTACTTAGGAAATGTCTGCAATGACATTGGAAGGGTAACTTGTGTTATGTGAAGAGCTAGGCTTCCTTTTTTTCTCTGTAATGGCTGATTAATAAGAAACTGATAGCACTGATTCTGAAGAGCTTCAAACATTCATTAGCCATGTTTTAGTTAACTTACGTTGTTAGATTAACAACTCTGCCGGCTTTTGGTTTGGAAAGTGGGGAACAATTTCTAGTTCATAATGGAAATTGAAGTATTTGTTTCTTTCTCCTATATAATGGCTGAGCAGTTGTGCTGGTGTTCTGGGACTGTGTTACAGTTTTACTGAAAACAGTGTGGGATGCCTTGATATCAAGAGTAGCCTTTCATCTTTAAATTAAATAGTGCAATATGACCACTTCGTGTGGAAGAAATTTGTTTTGATCTTGTACCTTGAAGGATATTTTTACAAAATATCTACATATTTACTACATTTGATAATGTGGAGTTTCTTTAGTTAAAATTCCCCAATATTTACTTGTTTCCTTTCGTATAGCATCTCCCTCAGAGTGTGTGCTATTCCTAGGAGCATTGAACATCTGTGACTACCATTCATTTTCCTAAAATAAGTAGGCAGTCAGCATCTTTTAGATATGTGTGAAGATGCTTGTTATCTACCCAAAAATTACTATATATGGTCTATTATCTGCAGTTCTCCATGTTGAAACTGAAGTGCCAGTAGTAAAGATGCTTTTGTGTGATGCAGTGATTTTCTTTCATGTATTCTAGCTTCTCCTAATATCTGATAAAATTGACAGTGAACCTTTTTCATTTGCTTAATCTTGCACACCAAGTGGAAGCCTGCAGAAAAAAAAGTCTTGATCTGGCACTAGTTATAGTCGTTAACAGTTTGGTGCAATGGATTTAAATTAAATGTTTAGAAAGACATGTGGTAAATGGGAGAGAGAGATGATTTTGTGGTTAGATACATTCAGGAAGTGAAGGGTTTCTTCTAAAATGCTTAAATCTAATGTTTTCTCTTACTTTTTTAAGGGCTGAGGGTAGCCCAGGATGGCCGCAGCTTCATATGATCAATTGTTAAAGCAAGTTGAGGCATTAAAGATGGAGAACTCCAACCTTCGGCAAGAGCTAGAGGATAACTCAAATCACCTCACAAAATTGGAAACCGAGGCGTCCACTATGAAGGTATTGCAAGCTCTGTGCCTGTGTGTGGGGTTTCTGTCACTGCCCTTTGTGTCATGGACTGGGAATCGCTCAGAGAGTTTTGTGTACTTTTAGATTCCTATTGAAGTCCTTTTCCAGGCTGTGTAAAGGAAAAGCTATCAAAGCTACATTTCTTTATTATTAGTTTTTAATTTCAAAACTGTTTTCTAGAAACAGCTCCCAGCATGCTCTGATAAGCACTACCATTTTAGCACAGCTGTGCTTCCCAGCAGGAAGTCCAGAGTGCTGACCAAGGTTCACAAAGTGAGTATTGTTTGGCTCTTGAAAATGTGGGAAACACTGGAGGTTTTCAGTGTTTTCAGGTAATTTTAAAAATTTGAGGGTTTACTATAATTACAATATTTAATGTCTTAACAGGAGAAGTTTTTTTTAACATAAACCACAAGTTCTCCAATCTTTCCCAAAGCCTAAATTAATACTTTAAAAATTCACTCAGATCACACCTGCTGGTGTTTGTTGGCTGAGTGTAGGCCTTCAGAGCCACCCATCCAAGAGCAAACACTATGCTCAAGTGGAATTTAGATGGATTTTAATCAGTAGGAAGATACACTGTCAGCTGCATCTATGTGATCCATGATACTGAACAAGGCAGAATTTTGCAAGCCTTAGAGCTGCATTAATGCAGTACTCTTCCTAGGCTGACAAATCCTGCTGCTAGCAGCAAAACCAGTCTGCTTTTCATACCTCAGGTAGAAGGACTCAGAAGTTGTTGGTATTTCTGTGTATACTCCTGTATAGAGTACGTATATTCTAAGTATTAAATTTAAATTAAATTTTTTTTCTCCATTTCCTTGCTTGCCAATCTTCTTATGATAGACTTACTGTTCCTTTACAAGCAATGTTTAATTTTTAAAATATGGTAATTTGATTAGTATAGCAATTAAAAATATTTGAACTCAATTTTCTTCTCCTCCAGCATGTAGACCATAAGAAGAAAATTCTCCTGCTTTCTGAAACACTAGTTACAACACTTGAAAAAAAACGTAGATACTTCAGATGCATTTAACCATTGCATTGCAGTGTAAAATGAAAACAACTTTGCTACCTAAATTAAAAGGATACTATAGTCCTTTACACCAGGTACTTGAAATGGTTGTCGTTAACACCTGCAGAAAAAATGTTCACTTGCTGAGTTACATGTCTGAAAACTAGTTCTGTCATTTATATTATTTTTCTTAAGATAATATTGCAACAAATTTATTAGTAACTCCCTTCCGCTTCTTGTCATTGCAGTCTAAATTAAGGAAGGGAAGAACAGGACAGATGATCTTCCTGCTAGTTTTACAAAAAAAGAGTAAAAATGGTTTTTTTTCCTCTTCTTCATTCACATACAGGTGTTTTGGGTTTTGGTTGTTTGTTTGAGGTTTTTCTAGTTTTTGTGCAGATAATTAAATTTCCAGTGACCTAAAGCCAGTCCAGCTGTACAAGCTGGTCTCTGGGGCATTAATTTGGGATGTGGAATGGCTTTATGTTCTTACATTAAATCTGGCAGACCACCAAACAGAAAGCGGCTCTATTGCACTCCTCTGTGCTTATGAACATATGCAGAGTAGAGGTCTTATTTTTTTCTGTCCTAAAGTTCCCTTCTAGATCTAAGGAATGTAACACAAAAAAACTGCCAACTCAAATATCAAACTCGGTATGTTTCTTTTCATTTTGGGGGATGGGTGGAGAGGAGATTGTTCCGATTAATTAGATTTTTTTTTTTAAACCACGTTCTATTAGGAAATCATGGGTTCATTCCTCTGGTTTATTTGCTCCTGCACCTGAACTAAGAAGTCATGTCTTTCCCCTGTTTGTTTCAGACCCTTTTCTTTGTAAAGGATCACAACATAGTTTTGATTTGACTGAAACTTGAAGGATGGTGTGGG
Organism: Geospiza fortis; assembly: GCF_000277835.1. Lineage (NCBI taxonomy): Eukaryota > Metazoa > Chordata > Aves > Passeriformes > Thraupidae > Geospiza > Geospiza fortis. The sequence continues at coordinate 374,771 of NW_005054601.1, read as the reverse complement.
AATGATCTTGGGGTCAGATTGGAGTAGGTGGGTGAAGTTTGATGGGGATAATTGCAGGATTCTCTTAAACTGGAAGATAATTTTAGTTTTGCAGGCTTTTGGAGAAAGTATGTGTTGGCTTTTTTTGCACTGAAAGAAACTACATGGTTTGTACGGTTCCAGTGCCATAATTAGGGATAATTACAAGCAAAGTCATTAGCAGAGCGAGAGCAGTCAGGATTGCAAGCCATTTGGCTACCATATATGCAGTCAAAAAATTTCCCAAATGTCTTGGAAAAAATGATCCTTTGGGAACACAGAACTGTCGCAGAGCCCTTGGAACCCATCCTGCCAAGTGAAATCCCAGATATTAGCCAGGGAGCAGCAGTGGGGAAGACAAGCTGTGGCTCCATGGCAAACATCCCTGTTCTTGCAATGTGAATTTTGGTCTGTGGCCCAGTACAGAGACATCTCACACTGAGTCTTTGGACTGCTGCCTTGTTGGTGTCCTCATTTCTTTATGTTCTTTAATCAGTTGTGAAGGGCAGTAGTTAGGAAGGGCGTTTTAAAGACAATATTTAAAGAATTTTATTTTGGAAGTAACAGTGTTAAAACGTTTTGTAAGTGTGCCCCATCTTTATAATCCCTTCATTTCAGAATTGTAAGGTAATCATATGGGAATTAAAAGCTTAACATGAGCTCATCTTGCACATGTATTTATTATAAACTACTACTGACCTATATAAGAACTATCTCTGAATGCTTCCTGTTTAAAGCTAAATCTCTTATTTAAAAGTGAAAACTCCATTTACTGACCAGAAAACATGATGAGTAAACAAAGAGAAATGTGATAATGGGGGGGGTGCCAAAATGATCAGTAAAACAATCTCCACTTCGTTTTTTAATTTGTGTTGTCCTAGGGATTAACTGTTCAAACAAAAGAAATCCCTCAGAGTATTATGACTAACTTGGGAAATTCAGTTGTTTTTATTGGCTTACTGTCAGATGAAATACAGCAGTTTGGTATGAAAAAATGTTCTCTCTAAATCAACAAATACCCTGTTTGATAGTCAACGAAATAACAATGTTGGACCATAAATAAAGAAAAATTGTGTCAGTATCTAGATGTAAGAGTGACTGCATAAAACACAGACTATGGACAGATTTAAAAAAATAGTTACAGTTTTATCTGAATTCAAAACCTGTAAAATTCATGGAGAGACAAGAAGTAATCCAATGTCAGCTATACTACTTCGTGCATATCCCTACATGTCTCCCACATTTGCAGAAGATTTTTTGTGAGACTTTTCTGCCTGATTCTTGTAGGACACTGGTATTTTTCTCTTTAAGAATGGCATTTATTTATTTATCTATTTATTTATTTATTTTTAATGTCATAGCTAATTAATATGAGCATTTTTCCCCATATAATACCTGGGGTGAAGCTGGTATGTTCACCTTAACCTCCAGAACTCACGTAAGAGTGACATCATGCTTGATTTGCACACCCAATATTTGAATGCTTTGATTTTATAGTAAACCAGTAATTCATGGTATCATGTGTAAGAAAGCTGTTTTTAGTATATGTGATGCTCTGTGAGCAAGACATTGTCTCTTTTGTTTTCATGTAGTGCACTTAAAATTTTGTTCTACATATGGCTTTTCATTTTATTCAGTGTTTTCTGTATTGTGCTCACATGTATCAAAGATAAAAAGACTGTTGCTAGAGGTGATTCAGATATGTTGATTTTTTTTGAGAAGTGCTCTAACCAGATAAATAAACACTATAAAGAAACATGGTAGTGGTTCAACTCTTTTCAGAAAATTATTAGCTGTTCATTTGTGTGTTGTGGAGGGTGGTGTTTAGGCAGATCATTTTCTTCATATAAATATTTTAGTTTTAATAATTTTCTGTGGTGTTTTTTTGTTTTAGTTTGCGTGTTTGAAGGAATTAATGTTTAAAAGGCCAAGTCCTAGAGAGCTGATTACTATCATGTCCATTGCAGATCCAAAGAGTGATTTATTTTTGACATTGACGGTGTTTGTGAGTTTTTTCTGCTAATAAGCCAGCTGGGCAATAAAACTAGCAATGCTATTATGTTGGATTCAAGTATATTTTCACTAAATAAAAAGGCAAGAATGAAAATATTTTATTTTGAGGATTTTTATTTTAAATGTGTTTGCAAAATATTAAGCTATGGTAATTTTATGTGGTAACGAAAGGAATATTAAGTCTCTAGAGTATAGCATCCCCTATTTATTTCAGTGTTGCAGATACTTTGGGATGTTGATGAATTAATACTCAAATTCTCAGAATTAAAGGTAAAAACAGTGCCAAAGAAGATGCCATGGGGCCTGGTTTTCATTTTCTGTTATGATGGCTTTAAAAGAATTGTGAGAAAGCTTATATTGTATTAAAACTACAGTGTACTTTTATATCTAAATATGATTTAGTTGCATTTTGTCTGCAAATTCAACTTCCCATTGTATCTTTTTATGTCTATTGGAAAGAATGAATATACAAATCCTTATCAGGAGTAGCAATTGACCAGCAAGTTAGCAATTTAGCTGCTACAGTAGCTTGTTTGTCTCATTTTAAGAAGAGGGACTCTGGAAAATGTGCTGATTGCAGGTTGGACCTTGTTAGCCAATGTTTGTCTATAAAAAAGAGAAGATGGATGTTTAGAATGTTCCAGAATCTTAACTTGCCTTGTACTGTTTTGAAATGGAAGCTGCACTTTGTGGTCTCTAAGTCATAAGAGTTACAAGAAAAATTTTAAAAGTGCTGATCCTTTACATCAGGCATACTGGTGGCTTAATCATACCCATTTTTAGGAGTAAGATTTCAGATACTATTTCTATCCATTATGCCTCTTGACAAAATTTAAGGTTTCCTTTTAAATGTCTACTGGGCCATTCTCTCTTTAGGAATGAGCAACTGCTCTTATCAGATATCTCCCTGATCAGGTAAGCAGGTGATCCCATTTTCTTTTAAATTGACAAACCCCACTTGGTGGCCTTACAGTTTGTGTAGCCACCACTTCTTGATTTAACCTTGAAAACCTGTTTTGTTCTGATCAGCTGTCTCTGATCATCAGTGCTTATTGATCCTTATCATAAAGCATAGAAGGTACTGGAGATGATATTCTAATTGGCACAGCAATTTTTGGTTCAATGTCTTGTGGTAAGCTGTATGCTTGCAAATTAGAATTTGAAGTCCAGCATATTCACAGAGACCTCTAATACACAGTTCTTAACATACTGTCATGTGCTATATGCACATGCAGTTTCCATCTGTCAGTGTGTGTACTTCCTCAAGTAGGTGGGAGATGAATACATTTGAGAGATACCCAGGTTTGCAGTAGCATCTCCAGAAGTCTAACAGCAGTTTTTCTTCTAAGGTACCAGAAATGACGCATTTTGCTGGGAATACTTACTGTGTCCAATAACATCACTTTTCCATCTCTGTGCAAAGGGAGAGTGTTTTTAGCTGCATCCTTCCTTTTCCTTTTTTTATTTTATCTTCATTTGGTTGGCATTGCATGCAGTGAAATGTTTGGCCAAGGCATATATAGAAAAACACAACTGAAAAATTACATTAAGCTATGAAAACAAACCATTCAGACAAGAATGAAATGGTTAAATATGGTTAAATATGTTAAATATGTTAAAATAGATATATATGTTAAAATAGATATATTTGATCTGGAATTACTGTTAGTGAGTAGGCTACATGTAGTAACTAAACTGCTGTATAATCTGAGATGCTTCATTTGAATCCTGAATGTAGTACAATACGCATTTCTTAGTGTATCCTGTTGTACATAAGAATATTAGCATTATTTCCAGAACTGGATTCCAGAATCTGATTTCTGATTTGAGTTATCTGGTATGCCGTTACTTCTGCTAAGAGATCAAGTCAGATATAACGTAGTGGATTACAGTTGCTTCATGGACCAAAACCAGTGTTGTGAAATCTCTGCAGCAACTGGTCACAGAGAACTTGAGGGTATTCCCTAGTATGCTGAGAACATCTCAGTAGCCCTGTCTGGAATTTTAAGGTTCTTGGTTCTTTGATGATTATTCAACTTAAAGGTAGAAAATGAAGTGCAGAATAGATAGTCTCTTTACTTTAGGAAAACACTAGTATCTTAGTGAGATTTTCCGCCATTACCTGTATTTCTTTTCAACATAGTCTTAAGTCATGCAGAAAAAAAGAGATAGAAGAGTTTGACTGATGATTTTCATCATCGTAAAAATGAACACAGGAGTGTGAACAGTTGCAAAAGAGTCTTCTGGTGTTGAGTGAGTGAATACATGGCAAATAAAATTCCATGGCAAAAGCGTAGAAGAATCATAGCTTCTAGAAAAGAGCCTTAACTTTATGTACACCATGAGGACTGAATTAATATGGCAACAGTGTAGAAAGAGGTATTAGAGATTCTCTAAATACCTGAAAAATAAAAGGGTTTTTCCATATAGTGTCTAGTTGATGCTTAGTTTGGATCCACAAAGTTGGTCTGATATTGGGAATTACTGGGCATAAGTAGGGAAACAGAACAATTATAATTGTGCCAGGATGAATACATGCTGATCCAGAAGATGAGTATTATGTTCTGTTCTGATGAACCTCCTCAGGGACGACCTAGTAGAATTCGTCATATTAGGTGCCAGAAAAATCAAGTGACCTGAAAATCTTCCTTAAGTGATATGATTTAATAAAATGGGACTTTTCAGGTGAAGACACAGGAAAAGGAGAGGGACAGAGGATGGATGTTGAGCTCTAATAAAAGATCATGTCTTGAGGAAAGTTATTAGGGAATTAGTAATTTTCCTGAATACTAGATCTAAGGGGATCAAATAACATTGTGAGATAGACAGTGGAAAACAAACAAAACAAAGATGGTTTTGCATCATGTGTTTGCCATGGGAGGTAGAACCCCTGGAGATGTGGTTTTAGGAAGTCTGCAGGTCAAGGCCAGAGGGAATCTGAGAAGAGGATATTCAAGAGAAATGAGCAATAGGTTTTGTTCATGTATCCTCTCAAGTTTCCTGCTGTTGGAGAGGAAGGAGGTTGGTTTGGAAAGATGTTCGGTCTCTCTCAATGTTAAGGATGGTGTTTGCTCTTGATTCTGTTCTTGATTCTTGTCTAAAGCACAGGTCATATGAGGAGCAGCTGAGGAATCTGGGGAGGCTCAGTCTCGAGAAAATAAGACTTATGGGGACCTTCTTACTCTATACAACTTCCTGACAAGAGGTTGTTGGTGAGTTGGGGGTAGGTCCCTTCTCTTAATTAACAAGGAACAGGCTAAGAGGAAATGGCCTCAAGTTGTACCGTGGATGTTTAAATTGGATGTTATGGAAAATTTCTTCACTGAAGGAGTTTTCAAGCCCAAGAGCATTCTGCCAAGGGCAGTAGTGGAGTCACCATCCCTGGAAGTATTTAAAGAATGTGTAGATGTGGCACTGAGGGACATGGTTTCATGTAGGACTAACCCAGTGGTGGCTTTAATGGCTGATCTTAAAGATTTTTCCCAGCCTAAGTGATTCAGTGATTCTGCTATCATCCTGAAATGTCAGTACTATGCTGCCGTGAGGTCGCAGACATGTTACCACTTCTACTGCATCCTTCGGTTCTGGTATTTATTTGTTTCCCATCATCTTAGGTCTGTCTGTGCATGCCTGGCTTACAGCTCTTCGGAGAAGAATCCTGTTTACCTGGATACCAACTGCAGTAAAAGAAACTTCTTTTTTTCGCTTCCTACTTGAAGCAGTTGAACATAAATTTTCCCTCCTTAATTAGCCTATGTGTCACCAAGTGATGAGAGCCTTCTAGCACACTCTTCATTTGCTCATTGCTATGCAAGGAGTGTACCTCACAAAGTGGTGCCTATGTTGAATCTGCCAGTGTCTTGGTATTGTTTCCTTGCAACTTCCAGCCAACTCTAATGAGTCAACTTGATTTTGTCTGACTGATTTTCCAGCACTCTGGCTGATGTGGCCAAAGTTAAGGGGTTTGGGATTTTTCAGCACTTTTGTACTCCCGGCTCTTAGAAGTTGTTTATACAGTAGTGCAGGCTCTGCTGTCTTAGCAGAGCTTGTGTTTCTTCCCTAAACTTACAGTTCTTTTAAAGCATGTTTTGATCTCTACTCGGTCTGGCACACAGGAGGTGCTTTGTCTTAATTTCTCTGATACTTCACTGGATTTTGTTGTTCTATTTTGAAGAGCATTAAGCAGGAACATAAATTCCAGCCATCAGTAAAGGGAAATGCAGAAGGATTTGGAAATGCTTGGAAGAGCAGCTAAAGATGCAGTAACAAGTGAGGAGTTTGTGCTATAAGTTTCCTCCTTTTGAGAGGGAAGCTATGAGAGGGAATCAATAAATTAAAAGCATAAATGAATAAAATTCATGTGCAATTCATGTTTGAATCAGTTGCAGTGAATTTGACCACCAGATCTGTTCTTTGCTTGTAGCAATAACAAACTTTGTGTTTGAGGTTAGCTACCAAACAACCCTTAGTAATTTGCACAACTGAGTTTATTTTTACTCCTTTTTATTTTTAGATTTAAAACACCAGAACAAACCAAAACCCCAAAAACAGATAAACAAAGGCATTTTATTTGGGTTTGCAGATTGAAATATTAAGGAAATTACAGTTTTTAGGCAGATGATGCCATCCTGATTTTGCCACTTGGTTCGTACATTCTATAATACAACTTTACCTATTCTACAAAAAAATTTTCCAAAGTCAGTGTGCTCAATGCTCCCAGGAGGTATGAAAATATATATTTGTATAACATAGTGTTATTTTCTAATTTGCTTCTGCAAAGGAAGTTTTTTAATCTGTACTTTTCAGGCATATAGTATTGTGTAATGAGTGAAGTATTTCTCTTGAAAGTTATTCCTTTATAGAAATTGAGTCTACAGGAGGAATTGAACATTTTTTACTAGAAACTATTTTTTTTTGTTCATACTATTAAAAGTAAACTAAAACTCCATCTTCTTCTGTCAGCTGGGTTTCTTAGCTGAACTCTCTCTCTTTGAATGACTGCAGTCTCATTACAAGTGGGTCACATACTTTCTGGAAATCGCACTCCCCATCAGAAACACTGTCTTTGGACAGCCAAGCTAGTAGGGGAGAAATAAGTGAGAATTATGAGATACACACCTCAGACAGCACTGAACAGACCGTGCTCAAAATCCAAATGCACTTGATACAAGCTAACAAAATATTTTGCTTTCAGGGTAACTGAATTGTGTTTTGTCCTCTGAAATAGTACAGCTTTTAAAAAATTAGTACATTAGCTGTGAATCAGCTAGACGTGGAAATTTAGCATTTTAGCTGCTTATTGACGGAGAACATTGGTAACATAAGAGTATCTGACACTCTAAACGTCAGGTCCCTTCCAAAGGGTTGGCTACACAGGCACTTGTACAGCGGGTGCACATATGCCCCTGCTCTCAGTGTGAGCTTCTTTTAGCTTTTAATTCATCCCATTCTGCACAACAAGTGTGATAAAAACGGACAGAATATGGTGTTAACTAGTTTTGTTCTTTGAGTAGCCATGCTAGCTTTCTGATTTTTTCATATTTGCTGTTTTTAACTGCCTGAATGAACAGCCTCACTGTACATTGTAAAAGCTGGTCTTGTCTGGGAGTGAAATGATGTTTATTTGTCTTTTTCTTTTTTCTTTTTTTTTAAGCAAATGCATTGTTTGGCGAACAAATAGGGAGAAAAGGGATTGATTCAGCAGCAGCATTCCTTGCCTGTGTTAATATTTGTGAAATAGGTGCTAAATTCTGAGTGACTGTAACTTGTGCTGTGTGAATTCACCCGGTATTTTGCTTTTCATATCTGCCTGGTTTTCATATAATTTCAACACATCCTTACCCAGCATGTAAGCACTTGAACTTCTGAAGTCTTGCAAGGGAAAGCAGTAATCACAGGAAATATTATATGTACTTAGATTTTTTCCCCCTAATGAGAACCTTCATCTTCATTCTCAAACTATTTTGTTTGCTCTTAGTTGGATTTTGCATCTGCAGAATGTTTTTTTGTGGCTTTTTGTGCCCCATGCACTCACTCCTTTCAGGAGGGGAGAGGTGATGTTCTGAAGGCACATGAAGTAACATCAGGATAAAGTGACAGAGGGAATTAAAACATTGATAGGCATGGGAGATACTGCAGGAGATAGCACAATGGTTAGATCCTCCAAAATAGAAATAATTTTGAAAATAATGATGTGTATTGATCATTCAGTAAATTCTAATGTGTTACTGGAAGAAGCTGTCATAAGCCAAATTGATTCTCACAAATTTTATCAAGTGATGAATTCTGGGAATTCAGTAACTGCACATCTATGCAGTCAGGCATCTTTTTAGGCCCACATGAACTAAAAATGTGCTTATAGAAGTCATTTAGCATTCTACAAAACACAGATATTTTAAATATCAATTAATTTATTTAATCTGCAAAGAAGCAGCAACAGCTTTATATTGTTGTGGGTCTGTGTGTTTTTTATGATTTTACAGTAAGAAATATTTTTAGATCTTTGCAGTTCTTAAGTTTCTAACAGGATCCAAATTGACTGGAAAATTAAAGAAAATATTTGTTTACTTTTCTTTTTGGAATTTAGTTGAAATTAAGCTGATGATACATATAGTTAATTCCATTACTTTAGACAACCCTGTTTCTGAGCATAAAATCAGATAATTTTAGTTGACCTGACAGTGCACTAAAAACTTGGTACTGTCTTCTCTAAGTGGTTATAGCAAGTGACAGCTCCTGAGCATGGTGACACTGGGTGAATATTTTCCATTTAGAAAATGACATTGTTGGAAATGAAAATGAACAACATCATTTCACTTAAGAAATGCATTCCTCTTTCTGCAAGGGTCTAAGTGGAGTTGCTCCAGTGTTCCACCTCAGTCAGCACTACTGTCACTAGTGGTGTTATCATTTGGACCTGGCTACAGAGTTGAGCAGCCTGAGCAGTTCTTTGCACTTCAAAGGCTACAGAGTCTCCCAGCAAGCCTGATTAAGCAGCAGCACAATTCACCAAAAAGTGTAGGAGCAAGGAACTCCTTCCAAGCACTCCCTCAGCCCCTCTGAATGTTCTACCATATGTGACAGAATTAATGCACTGTCAAGTTCACATAGTTATGACAGGTCATGTAAGACCTTGAACTTAAATTTCTACTACCTCTAAAAAAAATGGTATTCTGATGTCTACCCCCCCTACCATGGTTCTGACATTTAATGGTTTTGTGGAATTTGAGTGATATTCTTTTAGTACATGTTATTTTTTCTGCACTTCTAAATAGTAATTGAAACAACCCTCAGCTCCATTAGAGGTCAAAAACTACTTTCAATTTAGAAATTTTATGTTACATTTTCAGCATACCAGGCTTAAAATATGCATAACAATGCTGTCAGAAATACTGTAATTTAAAAATTATGCTGATTTGGTTAACCATGATTTTTTATTCATTATTATGTTTATTCCCATCCTGTATGCTGCTAATAGATGTTGGATTGCTCTCTGAAATTGTGAACACTTTCTGTGTTTGTGTGATTAAACCTGGTTTTATACTCAAATGTTGTAAATACAGTGGTAACCAACATAACTGGCCTGTGAATATATCTGGTGTGCTGCATCCAGGAGTTTCATAAATTTAATTTTCATTGTGATTTTCATAGATTTTGTCATTCAGTGAATAGCTGACAGATAGCTGACAAAAGTGAATACAAGTAATAGAGCTTAATGTTTAAGGGGTGGGGGGGAGAGAATAGTGCTTACAGAAGACCAAACTTATCTAAATTGTCATCAAAATGTATTTTTACATATACTATATTTTGAAATAGTCCTAGGTATTAATATTTTTACTTGAAGTTCCCAAAAACTGAATACACTTTAGGTCTTAACTCCTTGGGATTTTAAATCAGCCATTATAAGCATTATTCCTCTTTCCTTACTAGCAGCTTGAGTAAATTCACAGCCTTTAAACCGTGTTATTTACAAGAACCCTTACCACTTAGCTGGGTGCATCTGTTGTTAGTTAAGGTGCTTTTATTTACCATAGTTGTGCAGTTACATGCTGACAGATCTGATCTCTTTTATTTAATTATTCATAAAGTGGGTTTTACATCAGGATTATATTCACAGAGTCCAAACAAAAAAACCCACCCAACCAGACAAAAAATAGACAATGTTTCAGTACTTCACAGTCCAGAGACTGTGAAGACAGAAACCCTTTTAAATGATGATGAGTCACAGGGCCTGCTCCATTTCCAAAAACATTCTTTTGTACTTCTGCACAGAACAAGATAAACTAGGTTATACTTAAGTGACCATTAAAATAATTTGACTTGCATTCTTTAAAAGAACAGAAAAACCTTGCAGCCTTTTCTTACAGATTTACATTTGCGTATTTTTTCAGTAAGTCAGTAAAGAGTTTGCTTAGAATAATGCTGTAAACCACTACTAAAATACTTACTGAAATTTGCATAATTAAACAGATAACTAATTGAACTTTGGAGACTATTTTATGCTTTAGCAAACATGATATCAAATTTAATATAAAATTATCATGGAAAAATACTATTACAAAGCACTATATGCATGTAAACAGCATTAGTGTTGAATCCTAGATTATAAATAGTGAATCAACAAAAATTTTCATTAGCACAGTAACAGGTAACTTGCCATGTTTCCTCCAGAAGGATTATTGCAGAAAATGTCTCTGTTCCTTGTTCAAGTAAAAGCACAAATTCCCTGACTTGTCATTTTAGCAAACAGCCTCATTTTCTACCAGTACCTGGCCCAGGGGCTGCATCTCCTGCTCTACACTTTGTCTTCTTTATTTAACTGCCTATTGAGCGGTCAGCTTAGATTCTGAAGTGTACTGTGATGGAGTTTAAAGTTGATGTCACAGCCTCGTAATGGCATTGTCGCCTTAGCAATAGCACTGTGGAAAAGAAACGTAGAAAAATATAGAAAAGCTAACTTGAGAAAAATGCATGTGCTGTTGGAGGAAAAAGGGAATTATACAAAAAGTTAAAACTTAAAGTATTGAATTGAAACATAAAATATGAACAAGGTGATCCATGTGCTAGTGTTTAATTGTTGCCAGTATTTAGAAAAGAGCAGTCCCTTGCTGCCTGAACACCTCAGTCATGTAATTTGGTAGGGCAGGAAAAGCTGATGGTAGTTCCATTTACCTTCTCATATTGGCTCTTAGAACAGGAAGACTTATTACATAGGGAAGTATCCTGAACATGCTGAAACAGCAGATGTGCCACACATGTGAGAGAGAAGCTTCTAAAAAGGGAATGGAAGGAGATGTGGGATTTTAGGTTTCTCCCTTGTAAAACAGTGCTGTTTTCAGAGAAAAATGATCCGTTAGTTATTTCTATATTTATCTGAGTTGACAGGTTTTCAGCAAGAATGCAAAACTCTCTCAAGACCACTCCATGTATCCATACAGCCCTTTAGACTTTAAGCCAAGACTGCTGTCTGCAGATCTGCTCTTGCATCACACAGTGCAGGAACCCTTCTTTGAAAAACACCACATCAGTTGTTTGCCTGCCTTTGCTGACAGGGCAGATGTTATGTATAGAGGTGGCTGGGCCATATGGCTGATGAGGGTGCCCTTGAACATACTTATAAGCACGAGCACAGGGAGGATGTCTTTCCAAGAGTGCGGATTTTATCATCCCAGGCTTGATCCTAAAGGCAAAGCTGACATTAACAGACAGTGCAGTAGGAGCAGCTCTGTAGGTGAATTGTCTTGAGGACCCAGCACACAATCAATCTATGGTTCAGAGTATTTTGTCTGGACTAGCTTCAGCCTGGTCCCATGGAGTAAATGCCCATCAGCACTCCTGGGTGTAACTGCTGGCTTGACTTGATCCAAAAGGAATTTGGTTCATGCTCCAAGATATCTGCAATGGAATCCAGGTACAGCTGGTGTGGGAGGATGGAAGTCTGGCATCAAACTGGTCCAAACTAAGACATGACTGTGGACAAACGTCTTGACTCCATCAGTAAACTGGAAATTTGGATGTCTGTACTCCAGAATTCTTCCTCCCAGAGCAGCATGGCAGAGGCTGCAGCGCCCGGGCTGCTACCATTTATCTGAGTCTAGGGCTTGAGATTATTTCCCCAGAACTGCATAGTTCTGTAATCAAAATCCTTTTACTCTCCTCATTTTTTTTTTATTTACAAGTAACAACACTTGGAATACAGAAAAGCTCATTGCTGCACTGCTTTAAAAAATCTTGACTTTTCATTGATGCCTTTTTGTATATGTTTTTTTTTTCCTCTTGAAAAGAGAAAAATGCATTTAAAAGGTACCTTTTGTGTAAGTTGCAAAACCCACTAATATTGACAGTAAGGTATGCTAGACTCTTAAAAGAGCAAAACTTTGGTATGGACATATTTTTAAATTGTCTAGAATTCATTAGTTTTCAGATCTAAACAAAAGTAGAATCCTGTGTACAGGGTCTATGTATGAAAACTACAGAATACCTTCCATTATTCAGAATTGGTTTCATCTCCTGACTGTTGGTGCTTCTAAAAATATTTTCTGTGGCACAGTATGAAAAATGGTACTTTAAATTCCAATAAGGGCTTTTTGCCTTGTAGCTAGTCTTTTTTATTTGTTCTTTCTATTGATACATCTGTCATGATGATATTGAAAAGACTTTCACTAACTTGCATTTAATTTTCTACATGAATTTAGGCCACTGAGCATTTGGGACCTGGGGGCTTTCAGGCCCCTTTAGTTAATAGTCATTGTTGGCTATGATTTTTTTGTACATCAGAACTATGTTCCTTCAGATGTATAATTTTAGCATACAAAGCACATGGCAGTATTCTTGGATTTGAAGCTTCAACTGCGTGAAGGAGTCTATATCTCTTTCTGGTGGGCCTGATGGTGGTTGAAATAGAAGTAGTAATAATACAAATAATAGGTGCCATGAAGGAAACCTAAATCTTTTGCTTGCAGGCATGGAAATGGTAGCGTTTCTGGTAAGAATAACATGAGTCATCTTGTGGGTTTACAGTGGTGCTAGGGCCTCAAAGAAAACAAATCCTGGGGATTGCTTCTAGTCAAGATACTTTTCTGTTAGTTACATATCCAGAATTTATTTTTACAAGACTGACTGATTTCTCTGTGCTTATATTTCTCCATCTCTTAATTCAAAATAACTGGTATTCCCTTTGAGAAGAATTTCCAAATAATCCAGTAGATTGAACTGCCAGATAGATTTATGCAAGATACAATTAACATCATGACAGTGCTGGGGTAAACATTGTAGAATATATCTGATGGCAATTAAAATTATGACACTTGATCACTGCTCACATGAAACATAATTTACATCAGTGTCTCAGCAGCTGTTACATGAGTGTGCACTTTAGGGTAGGATAGGATGTATTTACCTTGTGTGTTACTATTGTAATGATTTCCTAATTAAGCTTGATTTCTTATAGGAGGTACTGAAACAGCTACAAGGAAGTATTGAAGATGAGACAATGGCATCTTCTGGACAAATTGACTTACTGGAACGACTTAAAGGTAAATCTAGAATTATGTTTTCAGTAGGTTAATTTCTTTGTCCATTGTTTATAGTTTGGGATAAAATTTTCAAAGTCATTTTTATCTTCTTTTCAGTGCTGACCTTGATAATTAGGCTTAGTCTCAGTGCCTAAATATTTTTGCTAACATTTTAAGACACATCCTCAGGAAAAAAAAAGTCTCCATTTGTACTTTTGCTACTTAACTCTAGAATTTCATATTAATTGCATTTGATATAACTCACATTTGTTTCTTCAGAAAAAAAAGTTAATGTTGGTGCATTTCCACTAATTTTCTATATTTGTTTATATATCCTGCCCTCTCCATGTCATGTTACTGGAATTGTTTCTGTTATTCTGCAAATTTATGGCCCCTTCCCTATAGCACGTGCTGGAATGTGTATATCCCGTTGTATGGGAAGTGCCAGCAAGCCTATACCACTAACTCCCTGTATACATCCATCATCCCTGCCTCTGACCCAGAAATTTCAAAGGGATATCTGAGACCCCTGTGATGAACAGGGTATTCATCTGTTACGAGATGGTGAAACGTTTTTCAGGATCTCTGGAAAAGAAATTGTTAGGAAGTGGGCCACAAGGTAATTCACATGATGTTTATGCAAAACTCTGCCCATTTCTTAAGTCCTCTGGGAAGGAGGCAGGCAGGCTTTTGTAGGATACTGTTCTGATTGCCAGGATTGTAGTTTGGCCATCTACTCAGATAACTGCTGTTCTCCAAGTCCACTATATCCATTGGTTTTGTTTACATTATTTTTGCTGCATTTCTGTGCAAGATGCTGTTATAAAAAACCACATGGATTTGTTCAGAAAGCAAGAAATTAAGATAGAAACAATCTTTTGAGTTTGTGCTACTGAACCTTCAGCTCTGAAAAATGTTTGCTGTTTATTATCCAGAACTGAATTTGGAAAGCACCAGCTTCGCTGGGGTGAAGTTAAGGCCAAAGATGTCGGCGCGTTCGTATGGGAGCCGGGAAGGGTCCGTGTCGAGCCGCTCAGGGGAGTGCAGTCCAGTCCCCATGGGGTCATTTCCAAGAAGAGGCTTTATGAATGGAAGCAGAGAAAGCACTGGTTACTTAGAAGAGCTAGAAAAAGAGAGGTAAATTTATTTGTTTATTCCTCCAGTATGGATTGACTTCTCATTTTAATGTGGAAGTTTACTGACACACCTAGTATTTAGCTATCATGAATATGGTTTTGATCAGTGGTGTATTTATTTACCTGTTATTTACCTTGACAGGTAAGAAACCAGGAATCTGCCTTTTATTTAGATGCACATGCAGAAAAATATTTTTAAAATCATGAAATATTCAGTTTCTACTGTTTCTTCATTTGTGCATTTCATTGTTACTCTTTGTTTGCTGAAGGTTTTTTTTAATTTTGATAAGCAGGTTGTCACTATCTGAAATATGTTTAAATAGCGAGGGTGGAGCGTTCTAACCACCTCCATATCTCCTCACCACTGTTGATAAATGCTGAAGCTGTAACGATATGATGGTGAAATAGTTTTCTCTCTTTTGCAAATGGTTATTAAGTACCATAACTGGTTTATCAATTATTTACTATTAGCAGACATTTACCTAGTGACTTTACTCTCTCAGCAGATATATCAGCTGAACAAAATATGTGTTCTGATCTTCAAGGTGTTGTTCCCATCAGACATTTTGTATTGATAAAGTCATGGAATTTCTTTTCTTCAAAGGCAGTGGTACCCATTTATAGGAAGAACATACTTTCAGGTCATAATACAGAATTGTAGCACTTTATCAGTCACAAAGGAAAGGCAAAGTAAGAGATGTGCAGCTGTTTCCACTGAAGTCATCTTTATTTCTTAAAATGAATCTGACTGAAATACCAGATGTTTTCAGAAGCCCATCTGCAAGACAAGATTTCCTAAAGATTTTGTCCTACTTAATGGATGGGATATCAAGCTGTGGGCTGCAAAACCAAATAAACTGGAACATAGTATTTTTATGCCTAGTATACATTAAAAAGCAAAAAAATCCAATTTGAAGTTGTAATAGAAAAAGCTTTGTGGGTAACAAGTGCTTTGTGGGTAGCCCTCTAGAAACCCCTCCTCTAAAGGATTGTCTCTGAAGATCAGCAAAATTTTTGCAGCTAAGACCTGAAAGGACGATGCTTTTCTTCCAAGATGTAGGTCCCTGGTTTTTTTTTTGTCCTATCAGCAGAATGAAAGTAACTTCCCATGGGTCCATACTGAGCCTGTTCTAGCAGCCACTCTGTTTTTTGGTTTCTCCTAGCCAGGACCACCACTAATGATACTTGTTCTGTTGCATAAAACGTAGTTTCCTGAGGAGCTGTATAAGAATATCTAGGAATTTGGGAAACTATCTACTTGTTCATCTCAGTCTTCAAGAGTCTGATGTGTCTGTTATTTACTGTCTTAACAAACTGTGCATTTGTTTATATTCTTCCAGTGCTGTGTTTTGCTATGGATGATGCTACAATCTTTAAACACAGTTGGAACTTCCAGTGTGGTTCCAGTGAACTCCTGCTCACTTGGAACAAGCAGCATGCATTTTTAGCAGCCAGAGTTCTTTAAGGTGATTAGCACCTCTGATTTATGATCTATGATCCTTCCCCATCATGGTGGATTCTGAGGTGACAGTTTTTAGGACATTTTTCTTGGCAGTGAAGACAACTTAGGCAGTGAACCAGTCTGTGTTCCAAATAACACTGGAGAAAAAGGATGAGGATGTTTTAATTTCAGAGTAGCTTAGACACTGTTACTGTCGTAGCTGATGGGGTAAATATTTGTGCTGTGGAGAAGATGGATGTATGGAGGCATGGCCAGATCACATCTGGCTTCATTATTAGTGAAATGATGGATAATCCAAAACTGCTCTGTTCTATAAGCTGTTTCAGGGTACATGTGGAAGCCTGTAGGGCATTGGTAAGAATCCTGGGTAGCCAAATGAATCAAATCTTGGGGTGGGGGGAGGGTATAGGACTGTGCATCTAAAATCACTACCGTTTCTAAAATTAAGCGCTTCTTTTCCCGTGTTTTGTGTATGAACTTGTTTGACATATTTACTAAATTTCTGTGTATCTAAATGTATATATTTGCTAATCAAGTTTGGATTTTTGCGCTTAAACAGACTTTCAAGAACTTGTTGAACTTGACAAGACTAAAATAATTTAGAATAAAATAACACTTTCCAGACATACGCAGCAGGAGACCATTTCCATTCAGTATTTTAACAGGCTGGCACAATATATGCTATTTATGGGCAACAGTGTTTGTGGGAGGACTAAATGATGTATTTAAATATTTACACCAATTCAGTGGGCACCTGGCATCCAGTCAGGGTCAACCCACCACACTTGACTGAAGGTGAACTTCTGAGAGGAAGACATTTTATCAACTGATTCACCTGCCAGAATAAAGATTCAATTATTGGCACATATCTCATTTGCTTGGCTCTCCTCTAATTCTAAAGTTTAAAAAAACAAAGAGAAAAAACCAAAACAATAGAAAAACGGGCAGTGGCAGCACTGTGCTTTTAAATTGCCAGTTTAGAATACTCTGATAATGAAATATCTCTTGCTTTCTCTGGCTATTTCCAGGAATACTTGGTAAGAGCATCATATCAACAACAAAACTTTTCAGAGTACACTGCAGGTTAATTTTTGTGTTCGCCCTTGGCAATTTAGCAAATTTAATAATCTCACCTTTTTAAATTCTGTAATTGGCCACTAAAGATGACAGTCTTCTGTGAAATTTAAAATATTTTTTTATATTTTATATGAAAACGTTTGTATGCCTTCTTTATTCCTTCTGGTTTATGCCATTTCCTTTTTTATTTCTTTAATGTTGATTTGGAGCATTTTCTGTCTTTTGGCTGGTTGGTAAAATTTACCTCAAACTTTACAGCATCAGCAATGCTTTTCAAGATTTTATTTTATCTCCCACCAATTGAAGTGAAAGTATTAATTATAGTTGTAATTTATGTAATGCAAGTAGAGTAGCATATAGTTTGTTTCTCATCTCCCTTTTAGCCAGGAATAATGTTGACATAATTATGGAGAAAATACTTGCAAAAGGAGTCAAGAGTTTTCTGCATTCATTCAGCTTCCTCTGTTGTTGGGAGCTTCAGAAGTGCCACATGAGAAGTGTTTGAAAAACCCGCCCTTCAGAACAACAACTCAAATTGAAAACTTTTTGTTAACTCATAAAAATAGTGTCAAGTTCCAAAAGCTTCCTCCATTTGCTTTGCTGAATTCTCCGTGAACTTGACAGGGTATGATGCAGAACAGCGTTTTCGCTGATGAAAAAAGTAAAAGTCCTAATATAGACATCTTGGGGGGTATAAAAAAAATGGAATAACTGCAGTGGTTTTTTCCATCTTGTTTTTCATTACCAGTAGCAGCTCTTCCACTTAAAATCCTCTTCTAACCCTGAGAAGCTCCAGGAGGCTGAGAAACAGCTGTACTTCTGGCTAGAGTAGTGTTCAGCATGGGGAACAGCTTATCAGACACATCTACAGAGAACTGCTGCTTATTGCTGCTTATTTTCAAGGAAACTGAAGTGCAACCTGCTGTAGTTGTAGCAACCTTTCAGGTTCTGTGCTGAGAGAACTTAAAGACTGTTAAACCTGTGTTCTTACGGAGCAGTGATACCAAACTAGTAATCCCAAATGTATAAATGAAGCATCACTTCAGAAGACAAAATGACAATATTAAATTAAACAAGTCGCCCTTGGGTCACGCATTATGTTATTTTTGCAGCACTGATGGTTCCTAAGTTGTTTTCTTGCTTCCAGCATCCATTGTGCATGTCAAAACAGATTGAATGACACACTGTCTCACATACTGAATACCCTACATTTCATAAGAGGAACTTAATCACCTGTTTACTTAGCTGAAAGTAATCCCTCCGGTTTCTGCTACCAGTTCTTTGACATCCAGAGGCAGAATTAGTCAGTCCTTTCACATTTGCAAGTCCTCAAAAATAAAAATACTTTTTATAAGGATTGCATTAATTGTGCTTTTGCAAATTTTATTTCACAGCCTGGACACAACTGGTGCCTGGGCACTCAAGGTGGTAAAAGGGGAAACTATGCAGAATTCCACTCTGTCCAGAGATTAGGCACTAGGGCTGTGTGGCAAGAGAATGAGCAGGTGGGAGGCAAAAAAAGCTTTCTCAACGAGCTTTTCCCAAACACCATCTATTAGTTAGTTATACCTTCAGTCTGTCTAAAGGACTTTAGGAATTTCTGCCAGCCACATCCTTGTGACTGAAGAACTATGGGTGTCCTGTGATACTGCTCCAGTTACCTGCCAAATTATGGTAATTGTTTGTTACTTCTTTTCAATCGTTTTTATTGTAAACCTTGGCAGCCTTAAAACAAAACTGTTTCAACAAGTCTGGAAATTTATGTAATTTTGTTCATGTTTACAAACATTTAGTACTCTTAAATGTGTGTAGTTTTGTAGTCTCCCATTGAAGGGGATCCTCTCATTTAATTTTCCATTTGCAGACAGGCCAAGCCACTTGTATAGGATATGGAATAAATGTTAAATCATCAAAATTAGCTTGAAATATTAAAGCAGGAAATAAGTCAAACAGATTCTTTTAAATACAAATTTTAAAATTCTTTCGTCTTCGTTTTGTGTTGAAGATGGATTACCATCTCAAATAATGTCTGTGATGCATTATCAAAATAGTCAGGGGAAATTTGTACTTTTGTTGTATGCTGTGTAATTGTTCCTTAATGACTTACAGTAATTATTTATAATGTATTTGTGTGCTTTATAAAGGTTCATATGCTTTTGCTCAGAACTGCCACAGCCAGAGAGGGATGCAAAAGTTAAGGGATGGGAAATAATACTGGGCAAACTTGTATTCAACTTTCTGTCTTCTGGCTAAGTGTTGATTTTTGTAATTTCTGCTAGTGAGCAATATTAAAACATCAGAAGGAAGAACAGTACTCACAGAAAACATTAGAAAGAAAATAATAAACTTGTATTTTGAAAAGAGTGGCTTTTCTGTTTATTCCTACTAGACAGATTTTGCTAAAAATTTTAGTATATATTTTGAGGAGTATTGTAGACATGAGCATTATTTTACTATATTCATAAGATTTAGAATTATATAAAATTCGGTTCATGAAGGATTGATAAAGTAGCATGTGAAATTTTTAATAATTTTTTTTCCCTGGTAGTCTGCATATGTTACTCATTTTGTCTTTCCCAGTTATTACTGAGGCATGCAGTGTGCTTATCATACCCATTTAAAATAAAGTTTCTAACAGCTGTAAACGTATCTTGTCTGTAACATTTGCTGGAAAATACTGGTTTAAAATATTTTAGACACACACAGAAATGGCTTGTTTTGTGTGCTTTACCCATAGTTTTGCTATGGGTGACAAAATGAGTAAAAGGACAGTACAAAGATGAAGATTCTCTATTCAGTAATTCGGGATTGAGGGTTGTACATGTTTCTTTGACAGACCTTTTCTTAAATGTTTGCACTATACAAAATATATTTTTGAAAGAAGCAGGGTACAGGTTAACACACCACTAATAACTGGTTTTGCTTTCACAAAATGTCTCTTAGCTTTGGATTTTGAAGTGTGTTTTTTGGAGAAATATGTGTATTTTTCTCTCTCATAGATGACGACCTGAAATGCTTAGCACAGAGGAGTGGATAGGTTGATTAGCCAGGGCCAGGGAACTGAGCTCAAATGTCTTCTTAGTGCCTTCTTCAAACGTCCACATGGAAATGAGGTGTTAATGGTGAGAAACTTCCTCCTTCTGCTTTTAATAGATCTCTGCTGCTTGCGGAGCTTGAGAAGGAAGAGAAAGAAAAGGACTGGTATTATGCCCAGCTTCAGAACCTGACTAAAAGAATTGATAGTCTCCCCCTTACTGAAAATGTAAGTACCTTCAGAGTGCTTGGTGAGTTGTGTCTCTGTTTAGATGCTGTCTGTATTTTATTAATTTGGTGGCATTCTCTACTATCACTTTAGTTCCAAATTTTTTTTCATTCAGTACGCCATGATAACTTAGCCTAAGTAATGCATTTCATATAGAATTTTACACATCAAAATTCATAGATGTCAGTATAAATGTCAGTGAAAAGAGAGGAACGTTAAGAAGTCATTGTGACAAATTAATTGCATGTCAGTACACTTCCTTAACTCTCTTCTCCCCTGTTCTTTTATTTGGTGGATTTTTCTAGTTTTGAGAATAATATTAGCATATGACAGTGTACACAAGAGCTGTTTTTTTATAACAATCAGTAAAGTGATTCTATAACCTATGCAGGTGTTTGCTGTAAGCTTTTACCTTGGCACCGCCAAACTATTTATAGTCAAGTCACATTTTCTGGGATGATAAAGATGTCTGATATCCCACATAATGCAGGATTTCCTGTTAGATGTCAGCAACATGCATCTATCTGCAGAGCATCCTTCACACTTAGAGTTGGGAAGGTGTGGTTGAGAGAATCGCACCTGATGAAGGATCAGTCAGCCTTCTGGAAATGGAAACAGCAGAAACACTTCTTCAGTGGGCAGAAGTAACACTGAGTCATGGCTGAGCTTAGCAGAGAACCAGAACCAAGGGAGAAAGCTTGAAAAAGATTTTGAGGAACTGCAACCCATTCTCAAAGCACTGTCAGCTGTTTCTGTGTCACTCTGTTGTAGGTTTTTGTCTCCTCTGTTCCATAGATAATGAATTCACTTAGCTGCTTTTAGGATTAGAATGCATTACTTAACATCTACCCTAAAGGTCTTTTGTGGCAATTTATATCCATTACTACTTAGGCCAGACACAGCAAAGTGGCAGGTCCCATTTGGTCCTTGCAGATGATTGTCTTGTTTAGACTTTCTGAATAGACCTTGGTGAAGTCTTCTGGAAGGACTGCTCTTGGAAACTCATTTATTTACAGACTGAGTAATTGTCCAAAGCCAGTGAAGAGCTTTGGTCCTGCCTTGAAATTTCTTTTAGTTCAAAAGTCCCTTAGGCTGTATTGCTGCTCTTGGGTTTAACACTTGTGCTCTTTTCACAGGGTAGTTAGAAATAATGTAGATAGCAGCAGTATGAATACCAGCACTATGTGAAGTAGCTTAATACATCTGAATATTTTTTTAAAATGCCAATTCAGATGGCACACATCACAATTTTGTTGGTAGCAGCCAGATGTTCCTGTAAGCAATTATATTTTCTCAATGCTTATTTATTATATTTTGTCATTTGACAAAACTCAGGTATAGTCTGCTGGTTGAACATTGTTGTGTATTTGCTTTTCATAATGTAGTCATGTTTTAAGAATGTATTACTATGTTTTGTTTGTTTATGAAATTTGTTGTAGAAAAGTAATAGTTCTGCCTTTCGTTCTGAGAAATACATCAATGTTATTTGCTAAAATGCCTTCCCTGTACTCTTGTTTCAGTTCTCCTTGCAAACAGATATGACTAGAAGGCAGCTGGAGTACGAAGCCAGGCAAATCAGAGCTGCAATGGAGGAACAACTGGGCACTTGTCAGGACATGGAGAAGCGAGCACAGGTAGGGTTTGTCTTTCACCATTAATAGCAAGGGAAAAGGTTTTCCTGCATATTTATTAAATTATTGGTAATCGTACCTTTAAACTGTGTGTAAACACAGCACTTAGTTAGCCTTTCAAATATACAAATAGGAATCAGGATGAAGGAAATAATTACTTGGCAAAAAGTACCCTCCTCTGCGTGTTGTAAATAATCCTGTTTATTCAGCAGATGTAGACAATTTATCCTAGAGAAAATACTTTTTAATGATAATTTCCTTACAATATACTACCATTTTAGCTTTAGAAAAGCCAATGTATTTGCAACTGCTTAATTTTGCATCTTTTTGCTGGGTTTCTTCATGCTTCTAAGTCTAGAATAAAATCCAGCTACTGTTCTTCATTTTCCTTAGCCAGAAAAGATGTATCACAAGATGTTCAAGTAAAATGTAATTCACATACATATCTGGAAGTTGTTTGCTCTCACCAGGAGTTGTTTTGCATTCATAATGAGGATATGTACATATCTAACCACATGGCCCACCCATTTGGAAGTATAAATTAGAATGCAGTCATGTGCAAATCATAAATTAAATAATCATTGGGTTGCTGGTTATAAAAAAGAATCCTCCATAGTAGGAAAACAATTTGAATTATTTATTAGCATTTATTTCTAGATAATATATGTATTAAATAACCAACTTAGTAAGATTTGGGGTTTTTTTGGTGAATGACGATAATCAGTATTTTCAGTATAAAGTCTTCTTAGGCTTTATCTCCCTCGCTAGGTTGACTCAACACAAAATTTTGCTACATGAGAAACATTTCTAATTTGGTTTTACATTTAAGGTAAAGCAGCTGTTCTGATTGCAAGAGGTAATCAGAATAGTTGCTTTAAACTTTAAAGTGCGTAATCTAGTAGGACTTCTCCAAAAATTCCTACAGTTGAAAGTATTTAGCCAAAGAGATACCCTGCAGCTGTGCAGGGATTTGTCTGTGCTGATGTTCTCAGGCAGGCACAGGTTCTGTGTGTTTGAGGAGTCGCTGGCTCTGATCTGGGAGCTGTAGGGCAGTTACCGAGGTTTATCAGCAGGGGTGATGCCCTCCACAGTTTCAGCTGTGCACTTTGTGTCAGCCTGTCCCGGGTGAAGGTCCTGCACAGCAAAACTCCTGGGAAACTTCTGCTGCTGCTAACAGGCTTGAGTGAGAGGAAGGTGAATTAAGCTAAATAGAAATAAGCTAAACAGGCTAGGCTGCTGGCAGCATTCTAAATGCACTCAGGCAGAGATCAAAAGAAATTATTCAGACACACAACTTGGCTGTAGTTTTAACACTATATGGAAGTAATCAAACTGACCATGCATTTGCTTCTTCCCTGGTTGTTGGGGATTTTAAATTTGGTGGGGGGAAGAATGCTGCCAAGATGATGTTGAAACATTTTATGGGTTTCTGAATTAGTGTTTGACATGGGGTCTATCACAGCTGTTTCACTCTCTCTCTGTATGCGTGTAACACTTACATACTTGCAGAAATTACATGCCTATTGTGATTATATATAATTATTGAATACAAAGTAACTACTTTTAATGTGCTTCTTGTGAATTTAACTGGTAATTCCCCTTGGTTTCATTCTGCCAAGGACCAGTACCAAAAATGTGTAGAAGCTCACTGATGTACAAATACATAAGAGCAGTTTCTGCATTATTTCACTGTGATCTTTAAATTTGCAAAATGAAGCTTCTGTATTTGGCAAGGATATTCAACTTAGGAGTTTTACCATTTCCTTTCCGCTCCATATTTTCTTTCCACCCAAATTGATAGGGGTATATAATACCATGCAAAATGTAGGCTGAAGAGAGGGAATATTTCAGCTACATAAAGGCTGCCATTGCAGACATCTCTGAACTGAGAGTCTCAGAGATTATTCTGTGAGGGAGCTGGAAACCTGCAGTTGCCCAAGTAGTCACTGCACTTTTCTCGTGGCTGCCCTTTCTCGTGAGCCTTGAAACAATGGCTTTCTCCCATTTTTAGTGTGGCATGATTGGGCTTTGTTTCCTTCTGAAGCAACTTAACTCACAGCAATTGACTGTTGATGTCTTCTATCAAGATTGTTCACAAGTACTTGCCCAGCAGTTGTTCAGAAAGATGAAAAAGAAGGTTGTTGGCAGTTTATTTCAGCTAGTTTAATGATTTATGCTAACTTGTAAACTTGTGAGTATTCTCTGAAGCCAGTAATTTCATATAGTAGTGCCTACTTGAAAAAAAGGAAAAAAGCATTCTTAACGATGTTTTATTTTTACTTTTTTTATTTGTTCAAAGGTTGCTACTGCAGCAACCAATAGTTGGCAAGTAGCCAATATATTCAGTTATAAGTAGAAGCAAAGTTAATTTCTGTAAGATATATTTTAAAATACTTCAATTCTAAGACTGAATTCATGTTCATATACAATTTATTTTGCAAGCCAGAACAAAAAGGATCTAATTTTTTTGAGGTTAAGAGTTCCTTAAAATCCTACGTTAAATTACCATTCTTATAAGAATTTATCCCAAGATCTCTAAAAGTCTGCTAAAACAGCAGAACACTAAAGTTACAAGAAAATTTAGATCCTGGAGTTTCACACAGCTAAACATTTTATCGCTGTTATATTTATATGGTGGTCTTGTATATATACCAAGCCATTAATGCATTTGTCTATTATATATGTTTATTTTGGAAAAAAAACCCAACCAAACAAAAAAGGCAGACAACATTTTAAAAACAAAATGTTATTCCCTGTTTTTACTTTCTATATAGTGATTATTTTTCTCTCACTGAGAGAAAATAGTGAGTGTGGAGGAATTTTATTTTTGCTTTGTTAGACATGTTACTGGGGCAGTGAAAACCAAATAATGTATAACTTCAAATGTAAAGTTACTTTCTGCAACTATTTTATGTTTATAAAAATTACAAGTATATACAATAATAAATGGGAATGTAGTATGAACAAATAGAAATCAAAGGTAATATTTCTCAAGTAGGTTCTAAAGTTAAAAGCATTGTTGCTTGTTCCATTGTCTTGCCCATTTGCCATTAGGCTTCACCCCTTTGTGGCAAGAAATGCATCCCTTTTTTCTGTTCTGCAGTTTTGGCACAAAGTACAGTCCTGGTTAGTGGAACTCCCCAGGTTCCCTGTACTAGAAAAAAAGTTAACTAGAAGTATGATCTGATGTTTCAGTCTCTGGACTGAAATTGGAAAGGATGGATAGAATTCTTGTCCCTTTGGAGGACTCAGTAATACTTGGCAAATCATGCAGTAGTTAATTGTTTTCATCTGCACAACATTTTTTCCTGTGTTTAGGTGCATATATAAAGATACTCAGATATTCTTGATGCCCTTTATTGGCTACATTGCTGGTTACACAGAAAGAAACTCGATTAATGGGAAATTTTGGGGAGACCTGTGTCTTTTGAGTGCTTGAAAGGGCACCTGTTAGAAACTTCTTAGCAGGGAATAGTGATAGGAGAAAAGGTAATGGCTTAAAATTAATGGAGAGTTGATTCAGATTAGATACAAGATAGAAATGTTCTACAGTGGGAGTGGTGAAACACTGGAAAAGGTTGCCAAGAGGCAGCAGGGGCCCCATCCCTGGAAACATTCAAGGTCAGACTGGGCTTTCAGCAACATGATTTACTTGAAGATGTTCCTATCCTTGGCAGGGAGTTTGGAGTGGATGACCTTCCAAGGTCCCTTCCAACCCTGACTGCTCCATAATTCTATAAAATTCAAGTAATTCTTAAGGACAATGAGAGATGTATTTTGTCAGTCATGCATCATGTCACCAATGCATAGATATTCCCAGAAATATTTTTCTATTATCTTTCTAATACTTAAAAATTTCTTGAACTAGCAAAGGGTGGGATAAATCATCTGTTTGCCTCTGTCCTGAAGCTTTTATGTATTTTCCAATACTTTGCTTTACAAAATCAAATCAAATGTATAGCTTAAAGTTATAGCTTTCTAGCTCTGCTAAATGTTGATGCTTATGGTGTTTTCCCCACAGTTGCTTCTGATGTGTGTTTCAGTAATTCATATCTTGTGGTTACGTTTTGTGTTTCTAAATTTTCTAGATAGCATTGTGTTTCTATTGCACATGCATCTTCTGGCATTAGCACCCTTTGAAAGTTCATCTTGTTTCCATTTTCAGATTATAAACATGTCAAATAAGGTTGGTTATAATGCTGATCTTTGCAGTGTCTACTAGATTGCTTTTCTAGTATAGCATTGTAAATGTTAATCAAATAAAGGCATTAGAACTTTTTTCAACAATATGTCTATTTTATTAATCTATCCATGGCACCAAAAAAATACTGTTTAATCAATTTGGTCTTCTGCCCACATTTAAAGTCAAATAATGTGAATTTATTAAATTATCAAGGTTATACACTGACTGTTTTACAGACTGATAATGCATCCTGTGCTTCACTACAATTTGTGTGGAGTTACGTGTATCCTGTTACATTTGGAGTCTCTTAACATTCCCTGTTCTTACCACAGAATGGTTGCAGTGGGAAATGTGTAGCAATAGGCCTGTAAAAGACTGATTCAGATATGTCTGTAAAATCCCAGATAAACCAAAGAAGCAGCATTTTGTTTTTTTTTATATATATATATATACACTTAGTCTGTTAAATTCTTTGAGATTTGTAGGAGCAGAAAATCATCCAAGGCTGGGCTTAAGCAAAATTCTCAAATCAATATAGTAACTGAATGTAATAAAAATCTGTCAGGGTCTCGTACCTTCCAAGACACTCTGCAAATAAAAATATCTCTCAGATCACTAAAAGGCAAGTAAAATTCTGATACTAGAGATGAAAGTGAAGTAATTTGCCAAAGATCTGCATAAAATGTCAGTTTCAGAAACAGGAATATTGTGCAAGTTAAGGGGAGCATTTTTAAATACCTAAATGTGTGCTGTGTGACAACCTGTTACATCCAAATGAGTATTCAATGTTATTAGAACCCCAGCTATTCCCTTGCTTGTTTTCATTACAAAGAACACATGAATTACTGCATGTAGTACCTCTGCTTGTACCTACTAAAGAAGGTTTTTTTGTAGTCAGCAGTATTTGCCAAGAACTTTTCATGCTGTCACTCTGTACAGTAAGTGAAAGGAGTTTTTGAATAAAATTAAATGTGAAAATCCATTCATTTCAGGCAAGGGTGGCCAGAATTCAACAAATAGAGAAGGACATTCTTCGTATACGTCAGCTCCTGCAATCACAAGCAGCTGAAGCAGAGGTTAGTGAGCAATAACTTGCCTTTTTTTATTGTGGGATGTGTATTTTCTCTAAAAAACCCAAAATACTTTAATAAAGTGGTAGGCAGGATTATTCCCATCAGCTGTTGATGTCACAATCAGGTAGTCAATATTCTTGGACTGTTACTTGCTCTGTTTCTAATGAACTGAGGATGGAATACTTGGATTAGTCCTCATACTACTGTGGAGCAGTAGTATGAGGACTGTAAGTTGAAAGTTTAGCTTGAAATTTCACTGAAAATGTCAATGTGCAATGTGCTTATGAAGGCTGAGTCCTGGTTTTAGAAATAATTAAAACAATCAGTTGTACATGCCTTTGTAATTATAAATCTGTGATAAGCACCTTCATGGTTTGCTTGTCTTTTGAAAGAGATAAGATGTAAAAAATGGATGAATAGAGTTTCTGTCAGACTTCATTATAAAAAAAAGCCTGGTATATTTTAGTGTTTACGTACAGAGATCTATATTAAGAAATGCAGGATGTTTCCTGTAGATTACAAAGTCCATAGCAGTAATTGCCATTAGCAAAAACTGCTCTCGTGAAAATTCACTTAGAATGTCAACTCCATTTCTTGTACTGGTAAATTAAATTGTGTGTTTGACATGAATATTTTATGACTTTCCTTCACCCAAAATAACTGCAGAAAAAGCTCAGAGCATCATTTGGATCACTAAAGGAGATGTATATTTTTCCATTTTGTAAATGGAAATTTTCCACTTGTTTCATAGTTCCAGGATTTGGGGGGAAATAAATTCTTATAAGTGATGCAGACCGTAGTGTGTGAAATTAAAGTTGCCTGGGCTATTGATACCAGTCAGTCCAGGTGTTTATATATATTGACAAGATCTCCCTGAGCCTTGTCTTTCTCCAGCTGAACAGTCTCGGTTCTCTCAGCCTCTCTGTGTGTGAGAGATGCTCAGGACCCTTAAGGACTGCTGTAGCCTGCAGAGGACTTCTTTCAGTGAATCAGTCATAAATCCAGCTTTATTGTGCTGGGCAGGCCTGAACAGGACTTTGGATGCTGAGTGGAGAGGAAGGGCCGCCTCCCTGGCCCTGCTGGCAATATGCCCCTCACTGCAGCAGAGGACAGTGTTGGAATTTTTGCCACAAGGCCTTTGAAAGGATGGTGCAGCAGGACCTCCAGGTGCTTCCCAGCTGCACAGCTCCAGCCTGTCCTGGTGCCTGGGGTTGTTCCCTCACAGATGCAGGACATTGTACTCCCCTTATTGAACAGCTTGAGCTTCCCCTCAGCCCATTCTACCCACCCATCCAGGCCCCTTTGGAAGGCAGCTGAACCCTGTGCTGTATCAGCTTCTCCAGCTTGAGGAGGGTGCACCGTGTCCCATCATGCAGATGTTGGACAGTATTGGACTCAGTTTGCTTCCAGCTGTACTTTATGCTACTGATTGCACTCCCCTGATTGCCAGCTATTCCAGCAGTTTTCAGTCTACATCCCTGTCCCTCCCCTCCTGCTTGCTCCCTGAGCAGCAGTGCAGGGACGTGCCAGAGAGCAGCGCCCGGCCGTGCCCATTGCCCAGCACAGGCCTGGGAGCATTCCCAGCAAGGCAGCTCTGCTCTGTTGTTCTTCCTTGCATGCCTGTGCTCAAGGACATGCTCTTACCTCAGCTGTGTACATTGCCCTTGTGTTCCCACCAGCAAGGGCTCCTGCTTGCCAGCCCTACCTTCTGTCCCCTGTTATTTCTGGTGTAATGCTCTCACTGCCTGGTTGACCAGCCTCTCAACCGATACTTTTGCCCCATATAGTCAGAGTTTTTATCTTTTACTCTGGTATAAAAAAGAAGCAGTATTGTGAACTTGAGCTCAGAGACTCAAACAGCATTGAGATGCAACTGTAGAAAAAAGGTTTTGTCGTAGTTTTTCACTCCTGCCAAATTATTTGGCTGACTCATACACTGAAGGTCTGATATATTGAAATTTTTGCATTATGTGTCTTATCTGGGAAGTGTGTGGATATCTGGTTGCGTAGTTACATGTTTTAGGAGAGACTTACCAGCATGCTGATGGTGGTAAAGGAGGCAGTCCCTAGACACAACCTAATACTTTACAGTGTGTTTTAGTCATTTCCAAGTGATGACCATCTCCTACAGAGAGCAGCTAGATCTGAAATTGTCTGGTGGTGCAGTAACACTGCAAAGTCCATATAACTGAAAAATACAAACATGAGACATTTTTTATATTTTTACCCAGTGCCTGATACTGAACAAGTATATTTTTTAAAGAAGAAGTCTATACAGTAGTGGGAAAAAGCTGGAAAATTCTTTTAACCTTAGCACAATAGTGTTTGATCCCTGTATTTGTGGTTACTGCTTAGTTTTGTACCATTCAGTGCTTAGTACAAATGCTAGAGATTAGCACAGCCTTGTGTTAACTCCCTACACCTGTGACTAATAAGTTGTAGTCCAACTAATGCTTCCTTATTTACTTATATCAGTAATTATTAGGTACTAGCTGATACATTAGTTTTGAGAACAAGGATTGTGTGTGACAGCAAAGAATGATAAGAGAAGTACATTATAGCATGATTACATATTTGAGATACTCTCAAGGAGAAAAGATTCATCAGAAGGTCTGAACCGTATCCAGATAACTCCATGAAGATAATTAGCATATATGCATGTATTCAGGAAATGTGATGAATATGTATTTGTTTCAGGAATATACCCTGGTCTGTTAGTCTGTTACTGAGCATGCTTTGAGCAGAGTTCCCCATGCATTCAGCACCGGTAATAAAGAAATATTGGCTTTCTGACCTGGTAAATTGGTTGGAGAGTTTATTTCCTGGTTTTCGGTGCCAGTAACCAAATTTAATGTGCTCCTTCTGTTATAAAGATCTAGTAACAACAATAATAAATATCACAGCTTGTCTGCTGATACAGTAGGCCCTGTGGTGATGCCAGTCATTGTGGAACCCAAGTGCAGTATATCTTGAAGAGTAAGACCAAACATAATGCTGCGGCATAAAATCAGCTTTTGGGAATCAAGGAGCAGAGAAAATTCTCACACACATTTTAGCACATTTTTAAGGTTTGGCAAATTGCTAAGTCTCATGAATGATTCTAGAAAAATTATTCTGGACCTGTCCAGAAAGAATTTTCAGCTCTTGAGTACAATATGAAATTATTTAAAAGGAAAAAGGAAATTTTTGGCAGTAGTTGTACAAGCCCTTCTTTCATAATATCTGTAACTTGAAAATACTTCCATTAGGCAGTGTTGCCATAGATAAAATGTAAAGGATTTTTTTCTTCCTGAAATTATGCTCAGCAGGTTTTATACTGTGATGGACAGGAGCATTCTCAATCATTTTTCTCACGACTTTCTTCTGTCTTCGAATCAACCACAGCAAAATTATTTCTTACAGTTTCATTTGTTGCATTTTCCATTTTCTCCTATATCTCTTATTTATACATGTATGTCTATTGTGTTTAATATGGAGTAATGGCAATTCATAGTGAATATATAAGCGTCAGCATCTCAGGTTGACAAAGCATTAGGTAAAATTATTTGTAATTGGGTTTCTCAGCAGAAATAGTCAAGGTCTACTGTGCTAGCTAGAGTTTATCATTTTCTACTAATAAATACATGGAAATTAATAACTGATAATGATAATTCTTGCTGACTTCAGAAGCACTTAGAACATTGTGGCAAATGTGATGGAAGGAGTAGCTCCATATCCCTGTAATCAGCACATGCAGTCTCCCACAATTTTGCTGCAAGAGCAAACAGGAGAACTCTGTCAAACTGACTTTCATGGTCCGATGCCAAAATTCAGCAATGGCAGGGGTTACAAAGCCAGCTTAGACCTCCTCAAAAGTCATGCTTCAAAACAGGTTAACCCAGGGGACCTGTGTGCCATTCTCTGGCAGCTGTGCCTCACGTGAGGTTTACAGAGCCTGCTGCTGTTCACATGCTGTTCTTTGCTGATGTGGTTGGTGGCTTCTGTATTTTCTTCCACAGGTCCTGTGTTCCGTGTTAAAATGCACCGTGAAGGAGGGGCATACTTTCAGTGGTTATATTGCCTTTCTAACCATTAATCTGCAGTCTGTCAGATGAATATTAATTCATTTACAGTAATACTGTATCTATACAAAAATATATTTACATTATTCATCTGCATGGATATGTGCTATTTTCATATGTAATAAATAAATGTGTTTAATCATGTTGTACATTATAATAATATAATACATATTTATATAAATACTCAATTTTCAACTAATAACCTGCTTTCTGCTGCCTGTGTTGTTATAAACTCCTTTGTGCCAGTCTGCATGAAGAGAACAGCTCACTTCAAATGACTTCAGTGGCTGAAGTGGTAGGGAGTCTTCACTGAGAACTCACAGATTTGATGTTCAAGTCCAGCTGATAACTCATGTGACAGTAATGGGTTTGTACGTTGTGAGCACATTTTGCATTTCAAATCAGATAAACCCTGCTAGTAACTGTTAAAAACTGCCTTGCAAATTAATTTGTGTGTTGACTACATTTTGTATTGGCATATTCTTGAGAGTCCTTAGGGGAAATGGGAAAGCATCTCATTCATAAATAGCTTGTAGAAAAAAATGTATGTTAATAGAAGCAGAAAGTGTTAAAGGAGAGCAGAAACTTTTCTTGTCAGGGAATGAAATATCTCTCTGTCTGTGCTGTGGATGCAGCAGAACTATTTAATAGATTCACCCCTGTACTACCCTGTCCCAACCCCCAGGAGTGTTCTTGGAAGAGGAGTAGTATTCCCCCTCAGGTGACCCAGTGGGTCAGAGCCCTGCTAATGAACCATTAAGATTTTCACCTCTAGGCATGTCCAGTACTACTTTCTTTGTGCTTTGCAGTCATTTAGTGACTGGAAAAATCTGTCTTGATTTTGTCAAACTCATAATTACATTTTATTCAAGATTGAAGTGTGTTGTGAGACAGGAATTCAGCATTATACCAGATTCACCTCATGTAAAGCAAGGCCTGATCTTGACTGAGTGTCCCACTCTTGTACTGAGAACTAGAATTTCTTCAGTTACTGTATGAGCATCAGTAGCAGTTTCATTTTATATACAGTGACAGAGAGGGTGAAAAATTAGATCAGATTTTAGAAAGAAGTAACACTGTGTGTGCTAAAATACTTGGAGATTTGCTTTGTGGCTTACTTATTTTCTGTAAGTGAAGGTATAACATCAAGGAATTTTTAACCTATAGTTGTTTCCAATTTCCTCACATTACTAATTTGTATAATAGCCTGCATTTTTTTTACATACCTTATTCATTTAGTTAAACTATATTTACACTTTTAAATTTCTCCCTAAATTAATTACTTCACGTGCTGATTAGTGGTTTCTGAAATTCCGCTTAATGTTAAGTGAGCCTCTTCTGTCTTAGATGAAAAAAACCGAGTTATTTATGCCAGTGATACTGTATGAATTTAATCACTGAGAGTATCCAAAGATGTTTCAGGGTGTGTACATTGAAGAGAAGTATTGCTAAAAGTCAGAGATAAAAATCCTTAAAGCAAGATGAGGCAGACTGTGCTATCCTAGGCTCTCCAGCTCAAGAACATTGCAGAGCCACATAGAAACTGGATGACATATACCATATGTGGCTAAACAAATTAATTAAGATTACGTTGTCTGTTAGGTAGTAGCCTCTCAGTCTGTGAAATGAAGCTTGGCAACAAAAGCAATACTTAGAAAATAATATTGCTTTCAACTCCAAACTTCAGCCATTTCCATGGATTATTCATGTCTTTCTGAAAATCTGAAATGTTTTAAACATATTAATAGATGATGTTTGATACTTCACATATTTCATAACTGCTCATTTAAATGCCTACCAGCATCAGGAAGACCAATTTAGTTTTTATGTAGATATATAAAAATCTGTTTTCCTAAAGGAACTGAAACCTCTCTGTACCAGCTTGCCATGTCAGTTAAATTTATTTTGACAAAATTTTAGATGGATCAGTATCAGGCTGTATAAATTTCTTTTCTGTCAAAGTGGTAATTCGTGCACTGTTTGTCCTTGACATTTAGAAATATTCTTATAGTAGAGACATCCTTCTGTTCAAGCAGAAATTATTCATCTTTGAACGTGAAGCTTAATTGAACAGTGCTGGCCGTGGTCCCCAGTAAAAGCAGGGATCACGTGTCCAGCAGAGCAGACAGTTGTTTGCTCCAATTCTGTTACATTTCTGATAGGGATGTGAGCACAGCTGGTGGAAAATGGTGCTGCTGTGTGTCACAGCAGATCCTTTGTCTTGCAGGGCTGTAATCCTCAGAGGAAATGCTTCTCTTTCATCTCGCAGTTTTTGAAGGCGCTCAGTCTAGGCTCTTAATTTTTGAGGCTCAGGGTTATGAAATGCAAAGTGCTTCTCAGTGGCTTCCTGAGGATGCAGTATTGATGTGCTCACAGCCAAGGAAGCTTTGAATGGTAAATTGTACCTCATTTCTGTTTGTAATTTCATAAACTCTTGTATTAACAGAGAGCACCTCAAAGCAAGCATGAGGCAGGTTCCCATGATACAGAGAGGCAGAATGAAGGTCAAGGAGCAGCAGAAATCAGTGTGGCAACCAGCAGTACTGGTCAGGTAAGTAGAGTATTTTCCTTGTTTTAATATAATTAAATATTTGAGACATATGATGCTTACATGCTGGTATTTAACTTAGTGTGTTTGCATGCCTAATAATTTTTTTTAAAGTATATTTTTCTTCTTTCCATCTATATCTGGGAAATTTATTGTATTTACTGTAAGGAAGTGATTGAATAAAGGGACATATAAATATTCAGTAATGCAGGGAGCATTTTTCTTTTGTTTAAATGATTAATGAGCCTAATGGTGTGAAAGAGATGGCAAGAATGACTACAGGAAATGTATTTCATTGTAGGTGAACGGTAATATAGTAAGTGCTAGTAAATTATGGAAAATTGTTCAAATTTTCATTTTAGAAACTACCACTAAGATGCTGGTGATTTAAAAAAAAAGAAGAAAAGCAAATGACAGGTTTATTATTAATGTTTCTTCAATACTGTATTATCTAAAGCTTTGAAACTGTAGTATCAATGAGGTAATCTCCTGAAAGTTGGCTGAAGGGTTATAAATGTTTCTAAATAATCTTCCATTGCTTGTTTCTCCTTTTATTACTGAAATACATTAGTGGAATATTTTGAGGTATACATTAAATTCTTTACTTATCCTTTAAAATCAATATTTATTACTACTCTCTTTGGCTAAAAATACTTTCATTTATTTACCATGAGTATTTTCTTTCATGATTTTCAACTGTAGCTTAGACATTCCCACTAGTAATTTGGGTTTTTAAAACTTCACACTACAGATTTAATAGCTGAATTCATATACAGGATGTTTTTGTTACTCCAGGGAAGTAAAATTATTTAAATATTTCCGAAAGTGTTTTGTAGAAGATTTATCAGAAAGAATTGTGGTTTGGCTGGAATATTTCACTTGATTAAATATTAAGCACAGCCCATAATTTTGCTTTTGAAATACATTTGATCACCATTTGGAATTAAATTTTATCATCCATATCTTATTGTGGTTCTCACTCTTAATTCTTATGACAGCTTTATTGTTTGGGAAGAAAATAGTTCACTGCTGCTTTTGGGCTGAAAGCATAATGTATTTAAATAATTGATGCATTGTTGCTCTATCATCCATCTTCAGAGAATGAATTAGGAGTTTTTTCTGGACAATGTATTTTACAGAGAAGGAAGGAAGAAGGGATTGTCATGTCTTGGCAGACTTATGCAAATGGAAGATCTGTTCATAATTCAGTTGAGGCCTTAATGTTGAGGATTTGTGCAATTTTGACCTTTACCTTGTAAAAATATATAAAACATGGCTATTCCTTCCTCCTGGTGGGGGATAGAGCCAGGGCACTGTATCTGTTTTAAAACAGCCATCTGGGGATTATTTGCTTTCAGTGCAAGTCCAGACAGAGAAGGTTTAATGGATTGGACATAACATTTATTTCTGATAAACCAGCTCACTATACTTAGAGCAATCACCATTCAGTGGAGTGAAAAAAAAAGTTTTCACCAATTTATTTTGTTCTAATTGGTTCTGTAGTCAGTGTTAATTGAATCCAGGATTTTTCCCTTTTCAAGTGTGTCCTTTTCAGCACCATCTTTCAGGGGAGTTCTATAAAGGAATTTGTTGAGATTGTCCATCTTGTTAAGAAAATACATCACAAAACAGAGAAAATTACTCAGCTGGCATGGTAAATAGCAAGGTAAAACAATGAGTGAAAGATAATGAAGTATAAAAGGCAGAAACAAGATGATGTAGACAGGAAAAGATTTTGAAGGAGAAGGTCCTACACAGGAAGGGTCTGCCTAACATTTCCTTGTCATTTCCCATTTTCTTGGATAAATGACTGCTCATCTGACATTAGTTCCTTGGCATTAGTCTTTACAAGCCAGTGAGAAATGTAGTTACACTTCAGCTGAGCAGGCAGCAGAGCCATGTGCTGGCCCTGAGGGAACTGGTTACCTGAACTAAGGTTGCTATTTCCATCTACACCATGGTGAATTTTAATAGATAGTGCCCCAGACTTGTGTCATTTTTTACCTTTTCGCATGAAACAATCACACTGAGCTTAATAATGGATAATTTTGGTATGTACATTATGTTGAACCTGTAATCCTCTGAATGTAGTTTGAGGAAGTATGAAGGGACTGCAGGGTGTAAAATTCCAGGAATTCATTCCCATATACATCACATATTCTATAGTGAAGTATATGGGAATATTTCCCATATACTTCACTATAGCACTGAACATTATTTAAGTGAATTATGGAGAAAATGTAGTGTGATTTTCTTCCTAGGCTTTTAGAATCTGATTTTTTCCCTGTAGTCAACAGAGAAAATAAGGGTTTGTTTACATAGGAAATATAGAATGGAATAAATGGTGTTAATATAAATAATTCCAGTTATACTCTTGTAGCATAAAATACTTCTGGAACATGTATCACATTTTCTGGATTCAAAAATGGAAGTGAAATGAGTATAATAATGTTAATGTGTTTAAATATTCCAGTGTAACTAGATTCTTTTCTGTCTATACAAACACTTCATTGAGTTTCTCCTACCTTGTACTTACAAGTCTCTTTCAATTTCATGTTTAAGATTTTGAACTGTATGAACTGCAAAATTCCTCTTTCTTTATGGAGCACATAGAAGAAACAGACATTATTTCAAAGTGCCTTCCATTGAATTTTCTTCAGTGTGTTACCTATTTTTACTGGGAAAAAAATTATATCCATTGATCCTCATAGTTTGAAAATGTTTTGCAAATTAGGCTAATAATTCCATTAACTGATTTTAGCTTTTTTAGAGGATCAAATTAAAACTGGTGACTACTTCAGGAAAATAGTTATTGGTACTAAAAGTGTTCTCTAAACAAATATATTTTTAATTTCCCAGAGTAGATGGGAAGGGAGTGATATAGTAAGGGAAACATCACAGATAGAAAACAACAGCAAATAAAAAAGTAAGAGTATGAGTGGATAAAAAATGGCAGAAAAAGGAAAAATGTAAATACATGAAACTAATTTAAATAAGACAAAGATGCTAATAATTGAGTCTTGCTAATACAGGTAGGAGCATACCTAGATTCTAGGAAAATTACATCAAGTATTGTCAGCATTATTCTATAGTTTTCACTACACCACTTATGCTTTGCTTTTGAAATAAACAAATTCAGGTAGAGTTATTCATTGCCTAGATCGGTCTCTTCTTACTGGTGGGTTCCCAGATACTACTCCAGTGGACTACAAAATCTGACGTAAAAGTGGAGTCTGTGTTTTTCACTCTGTCAAAATTATTACTCAGTTTGTTCCAAAATCTACTTCTTCTTGGTGAAAATAGTAATTAAATCCATTCAGTTGAAAATACAATTCTATTGAGACTGAATCTCAGGAAAAAAGGTTAATAAAACCAGGTTTAACAGTGACCTCTGTTGTGTCAGGGCAGAGAGGACCTAAGAGAAGCAGGTTGGCAGTTCATTGCTGTCGGCACAACTGCATCATCCAGTGCTGAAACTCAATGTTGTTCTGTCCCTCAGACTTTGTTTTATATGAGTTGTTGTTTAAATCTGTAGGGTTCTGCTGCTCGAGTGGACCATGAGACAGCCAGTGTTATGAGCTCTAGTAGTAACTATTCTGTTCCTCGCAGACTGACAAGTCATCTGGGTACCAAGGTAACCGAAGATTACAAACCACAGGTCGCTAATGCTACATTTTTACTAATACAATAACCTCATTGTTTCTGCCAGTAGTACTAATATTATCTGAACAGTCTTGTCCATACATAGTAATTTTTATTAAGTTAAAATTTTAGTGTATTTTTTCAGCTTTGAAAATATGTGCACAGAAATCTTTTTTTTAACTTGATGATGAGTTAAGAGTTGTTACAGTAAGGAACAAGCAATTCCTAGAAGCTACTGGGATATCAAAAAACCTTGTGATGTTGCTTTACAATCCATGATGAAAATTAACCTTTTTGAGAGCGTTTCTTCGAATGCTTTTGCAGAGTCCAAATCCACAAAACAGACACAGCTGCCAAGAAATTAAACAGACCAAAAAAATTATTTAAGCCCTTCACAGCATCTGCAGATAGAAGACTGCACTAAAAAATACATAGGCAGCATGAAAAGAGAGGGGAAGAAAAGGGCAAATTCATGAGCCACTGGATCTCATACTGCCTCTGGAATCACCAGCAGTGTGGATACTTTGGGTGGTGTGCTAAGAACAGTCCTCTGGGAAGGTGGACCTATTAATTTTGCATAGTGTTAATGATTTTGGGCCTTAAAGCTGTCACAGTGTTGTAATTTCCGTCCCATGCTGTATGCACATCCTAAATGGAGTTGATAACAGCTGTCTGTCTGCCAGTTATCACTGCAAACAGTAGAACTCCACAAAGTTACAAACGGTGGAAAGCCCTGAAGGCAGAAAGAGGAGTGAGTGTGGAAGGATACAGACAAAGACACAGGTTTAACTGAGTGTACTCTGGGGTAGGAAATTATTAATATTAATGCCTTAAAAGGGAAAATGGTAGAGATTCTAAATGGAGGAGTAGATTTATAGGTGCAAAAAGAGATGAGCCTGTGGGCAGCCAGTGTAAACAAGAGAAACAAATAGATTTGTTTGTTTGTTTTTCCTATAATACATGAGCTGTGACTTGGAGGCCTGATTTGATGGCTTCTTCAGCTTTATTCTCTGGCAAAAACTTAACCTTCCAAATCCAAGTAACACTGTATTATAGCTGCCGGTTGAAACATCTGCAAAGAGATACACATAAAGCAAATTAAATTCACTCTCCTTTAAGAATCAAAGGCTTTGTTTAAATCTACGTTTGGGGTTTCCCAGACCAGGAAGACAGGATCTCCAAACTGGGATGCTAGACTAGATGTCATAGAAGTCTATTTCAATGGGTTTTGCCATGTGACCATACATTTTAACAAACTCTAAGATTTTCTATTGCCTCAGCAACCCTGTAGTGTTTAGAGAAGTCCATGTTACCAGACTTGCTGTTTAGTCTGCTTGGTGATGTTCATTTCTTTTTAAACTTGGTATGTGTAATAATCTTTAGGTACATTGAAATTGTGACTGAAGACACCAAATAAAATCATTCACTGACAGGGTAACCAGCAAATATCTAATTATTAGTAGGAAAATTTGTCTAATGGTTCAAAGTCTCATTTCTTCCTTAGTTACTACATTCTAGAGAAACACACATGCTGCTACTTTATAATTCCCTTTGATAGTTTCTTTATGTTGTGCTTTGACTTTCAATGTTTCTGTTTATCTTGGCCTTACGAGTTTAAGTTTTTAGATAGTATCTAAGATCATCCTCTACATCCTGTTACTCTGCTAAAAGTTGACTAGAAGAATCAAATGCATTTCTTGATTGAAAACTGTTACTGAAGAGTGGAAGTACAAATAGCGCTTTGACCACCATATTACACAAAAGCCAAGGGATTCACTAAAAAATCACTGTTTTTAATTTTAAAAAGTGGGTCACTCCAAGTTAAATGAGTAATGCTGGGCTTTCATGGCATGAGTTAATTTGACAAATGCTCAGTATTTTATACATACTAAGTAAGCATTTGTTTGCTTTACTGTTTTTATGCCTGTGAACTTGAAAATGTGTTAATTTAACTCTTTCATTTTGCATTTGCTCAAAATAATCTGGTCTATATAAAAGTCAGTGATCATAACAAAAAATTATCAGTTAATTTGAGTTATTTTAAAGGAAAACTTTAAAATACACGGATGTCAGGTTTTTTTCAGCATGATGTAGACTATAAATAACGTGTAATGAATTCACACAGAGGATAACTTTTTAAAGAAAGATTTAATTTTGAAAGTATTTTGGTTTCCCAAAATGAAACACTTTCATTATACGTTTGTTTAATCTTTTTGTATGATGGAAATCTGGAAGTCTTTGCTATTGGTTTTGTAGATTAATACAGTTACACACAGCTACACCCCACTTCCAGCCATTTAACCACTAAGTGGAATTTATTAAGATTATGAATGCTGAAGTAGTAATAGTGTTTAATTACATTGAAATAGCACAATTTTTTTCACCATTAAATAAGGGGGTTTTTTGCTCATATGTACCATTCAAGTTTCATTTCAATTTGATGTGTGTTTTTAAAACATAACTGTATTTTTAAAATCATTTGACCTGCAGGTGGAAATGGTGTATTCATTGTTATCAATGCTTGGTACTCATGATAAAGATGACATGTCAAGAACATTGCTAGCAATGTCTAGCTCCCAGGACAGCTGCATAGCCATGCGTCAGTCTGGATGTCTCCCTCTCCTCATCCAGCTTTTACATGGCAACGATAAGGACTCTGTGTTGTTAGGAAACTCCCGTGGTAGTAAAGAGGCCCGTGCCAGAGCCAGCGCAGCGCTGCACAACATCATTCACTCCCAGCCCGATGATAAGCGAGGCAGACGGGAAATCCGTGTGCTCCATCTCTTGGAGCAGATCCGTGCTTACTGTGAAACGTGTTGGGAATGGCAGGAGGCACATGAACAAGGCATGGACCAAGACAAAAACCCAAGTAGGTTCTGCAAGCTATATAAAAACATTTCGAAGATATATTGAAAAGAGTGAATTTACAGAAAGTACAGCTTTAATCTGACTTCTTGTTGAATGTATGCAAGTTTTCTTACATACATATATGTGTGTGTGTGATTTCTTCTTTATTTAAGTTTAGCTACTGTTGGTAAATAGTATGTGTCACAGATATGATGCCCTATTTAGAAGCTTTTTATTTAAATCTTGGACTTTGGTGTGCTTTACAGACAGTAATTCTAGTGGTTTATATTTGTAATTTGTATAATAATATTGAATATTTACTCATTCTGGTTTACATTTTTATGGATAAACAGTCCCAAATTGTTCTTCATGCGGATGTTTAGGAGATAGCAGTTTCCATTTGGGAGAGGGACGGAGAGAACAAATTAAATAATCTCCATCTATCAAAATGAACTGCTATTTATAATGTTATATGTGAGAAATGTAAATTAATAGATTTTTTCTCAGGGAACAGTTAAAAAAATAGATTTAAGCTTAGAGTTACCTTCGTTGCTCCTATGAATTGAGGGCATCCCATGAGTGTAGCCTGTAGGTGTCTGTGGCAGGTGTGTGACTGAAATCAGGGCAGTCTTTTGCCTGGTTCAGTTCAGCAGAAGTGGCCTCTGCACAAGCTGTGTCAGTACCATTTCTGCTTTATCCAGAACCTAGCTCACAAAAGTATGAACTTAAAAACTTCTAGGTTATGAAGCAGAAGGTTTTATTAACCATTCATAAGGATATGGCACCCAAAGAAACAGAATATTATTTATTGCCACCAGAATATTTGATCATATTGATTTGTTTCACAAATATTGTTAATTTCTAAGAGTAATAAGGTAATATTTTTTGCACTGCAAGTCAGGTTTCTAGCTCAGCACATACATTCAGAAATATCCCTAATTTGTTTTCAACCGTCAAATATATTTACAGTACACACTTCCTTTAGTTAATAGTCTTAACTAATTGTGTGTTCATGGATTACTGGGAAGATGCAGACCTGACCAAAACTGCAGCTGGTTTATTTTTAAGATTAGATTTGCTCTGGAGAACTTATGATCTAGACAAAATCACCTGGAAGGTACTAATTTGTTACCTGTTTCTGGATCAGTGCCTGCTCCAGTGGATCATCAGATTTGTCCTGCAGTGTGTGTTTTGATGAAACTTTCATTTGATGAAGAACACAGACATGCAATGAATGAGCTTGGTAAGATCAGACTTGAGAAGCTTTCTAGAAACTATTGCTAGAAG
Organism: Geospiza fortis; assembly: GCF_000277835.1. Taxonomy (NCBI): domain Eukaryota; kingdom Metazoa; phylum Chordata; class Aves; order Passeriformes; family Thraupidae; genus Geospiza; species Geospiza fortis. Next base: position 333,018 of record NW_005054601.1, on the reverse strand, counting down.
CTTCGTGCATGTCACTGCATATATGGCTTTTTTTTACTAACAGTTTAAGCTATTAACAACAATTCACTTGTGTCAGTTGTTGCCCCCTAAGTGCTGAAAGCAGTTGAAATTAACTACACCATTTCCCAGTGGATAAATGATTATGTCAGTTACTGTCAATTCTGGCATGAATTCTCAATTTCTGAAGAGTAATATTATTGTGGAAATATTTGCAATTTTACAAGTATTGGACTTAAAATTGAGACTACTTTCCAGGATGGGTGGTTTTTTGATTGGTGTTTTAGTGGGGTTTTTTCATCCTGCATATGTTTTTATTTGACAGCCTGAATTTTTTTAGTCCGTGCTCAGTAAATTCCATGCATGAAATTTTAGCAATTCATATCTCTTTCTGAGCATTGTAGTTTTCAGACATTTGAGGTTTCTTCTATACATAAAAATGCAATTTGTTCATTGCTACATATGTCCTGTATGTACAACTATTAGAGTACAGCCATGACTTTTTTTCTTACCTGAATCTTTTTAAAGGAGGTTTGCAGGCCATTGCTGAACTGCTGCAAGTGGATTGTGAAATGTATGGACTCACAAATGATCACTATAGTGTTACCCTAAGGAGGTATGCTGGCATGGCTCTGACAAACCTGACTTTTGGAGATGTGGCAAACAAGGTGAGAGCAGAACTAGAAACTTGCAGTAATTTCAGTTCATAGCTGTTTGAATTACAGTTCTCAACACAGGTGATTAAAATCTCCAAGATAGGATATTGAGTTTAAACTCAAGGCAGCTGAGTTCATATACCTCTCTTATTTCATCCTGTTGCTGACAGAGAGCACCACAAACAGAATGTTCCATCATACAACTATGGTATTGGCTCTCAAATCACTTTTGTCACTGAAAGCAAGGATTTTATCGGTTGACCAGTTTTTTTAATGAGAACTAGGTTAGTACAGCACACAGTGATTTTATAGTAACTGATTCTTTCTGAAAATGTTGAATTAAAATACATAATTGGGTCGTTTTCTGAAGTTTTCAGTCACTTAACAATACTATTACCATCTAATGAAATTTTTCCAACCTCAATTCAGGGTAGAGCTTGCTTTTAAATATATGGAGTATATGTGGATCAAACTGGGCACCACTTCAATCATGATAAGAGAAAATTGGTTCCCCTCATTTCTGGCAAGGACATTTGTTTTAAACACTAGAAACTTCCAATAGATTTGCCAGTCTGTGTATCTTAAAATAACTCAATACTGAAGACTTACCCTTCTGCTCTAGAGGGAAGACATTTCAGCAGTAAATGGAAATAATAGACTTCAGAGAACTCAGGATTTGTTCTCTCACTAGGCAGTAGGTAACAACATATTGCTGGCTCACAGGGGTTTTTATCTGGTGCAAAGGAAAGAAGGCTTCTAAGGCAGTAAAGATCCAGATCATGTCCTAGAAGTGCTGTAAAAAATACAAAATTTTAGCACAATTTTGCCACTTACATATTTAAACTGATAGCTGTGCTGAAATTTTTAGTAGTTTGTAAACCAAGTATTTATTGTTGACAACATATTTACTAAGTTTTTATTGAACATAGATATGATTTGCTTAAAATATCAAAACATTGTGCAGAAGCAGCCATCTAACCTGCTATTTAATACTGCTCACTTTCTTTTTTCTCGTGATTCCTAACAGGCTACGTTATGTTCCATGAAGGGCTGCATGAGAGCTCTTGTAGCCCAGCTGAAATCTGAAAGCGAAGACTTACAGCAGGTAATGCTCTTTTGAGATAAAATACTTCTTTTGTTGTCTTATCTGCCTTAACTTTGATGCAAAATTTTTCTCATATTTATTTCATTAATTAGGAAGTACATTCTTCTTGTAAAACATTCTTATCTGTGGGATCACGTTCTGGGATTTTTTTGTGGTTTGATTTTTTGTAAATCATGATGCGTGGGCTGCAAATCTTTTTTTTATGACTCTGATCTGTTACTGTCTGTTCTAATGGGTCCTGCTGTGTAAGGAAAACAGCCTGAAATAAACCCTTTAGGAAGTGCTTAGGGGAATCCTCAGAGCTGAGAGAGCAGAAGTGTTGGAACTTGTGTAAAATCACTAAATATTAAATTATAATCAACTTTAACTAATGCTTATTTAATACAGAGTGGAATAGTTATTTAAAATAAAACTTCCTTTTTCCTTGCAGTCTGACTGAATCATCAGACATAAGAGCAATTTTAAATAAAATTGATCTTATCTCTTAAAATGCTGTTAACAAAATATTCTCTCCTTAACAGGAGGAGCTCGCTAGTTACAATGGAGGAAAATATTAGAATTACAGTAGAGATTATTGGATAAACTCTTTGATGTGGTATTAGGACAGGTATTGAGTATTCTTGAAAAGAAAGTCACAGCTCCATGGGCCCTCTGGCCTCTGGGATGTCTCCAGCCACTGGCACCTAGGCACCACACACAGACAGAGCAGAAAGTCCTCCACTCAGCACAAGTTATAAATGGGATTTAGTAAGAATATGGGACTGAGTGTACTCAAAAGGCATGTCCACACAACTGTATCAGCCAGTAAGCTGTTCAGACGTCACTGTGCCTTTCTGTCCCCTGTGCTTTCCTGTGCTGAAAGATCACCTCAATCCGTCTGCTTTCCTGCATTTGAAGCCTTTGGGTCCTGCCATCCCGCAATAAGTGTTCTACAGTTCCAGAATGCTCTTCCCCTGGATCCCACAGTGTCTCACATCTCCTCTGTCCAAAATGGGCAGAGAGCTGCTTCCTTTGACTCCCCTGAGTGTCACAGCCGTGCCACGGGGTGGTGGGTTCCCTGGGACAGTTCTGGGAAGAGCCTGGACAGGGCACAGCTCCTACCTGGCTCTGGGCTCCTCCTGTGTTGCTCTGGCTGTGTTGAGGTGGGTTCTGAGGGGCTGGTGGCTCCTTGGGAGCAGCCAGGGCTGGGTGTTCCCAGGCCCTTCCATGTGCCACTGCCTCCCTGGGCTCCACTGGGGGGGTGAGCAAGGGAGCATTCACCACGTAAACTGAAAAGTTTATGCACTTCTGTGACCATGAGAACACCCATAAGCAAAAGTTTTCTATCAAATTAATTTCATGAGGGGTATGCATGCTTACAGCTGCTCATAAATGGATGGAGTTTAATGTGTAATGGCTGCCCACTACAGTGACAATCTATCTCAGTCTAACTGCTGCCAAGTACCAAGACATCTTCTGGAGATAATTATTCTGCTTGTAAAAGGCAGAGTGTATTTTAAAAATACTTTAAAGAGCTTCATAAACATCAAAATAATCATACCATATAAGAGACAGGCAAGTGGTATTGTTCAATTTTCTAAGTGAAAAAACTGAGAAAAATGTTATATAAATTTCTCCTCTGAGATGATATAACTCTAAAACAGGCATAAGAATAGAGAAGAAAATCTATCTACAAATGTTCTACTAGTGTGGGAAGCAGGGAACCTGATTTCCAATCTCTGTTTTAAACACCAACACACAAAACCCAGTACTTTTGATCAAACTTGATGCTGAAACGTTAGACCAGTGTAGCAGACAATACAACAAAAAGCAAATGTTAGCAAATTTTAGTTCAGTAACTGAACATGACCACTGTTAATTAACATAGCATTTGATAAGACCAAGAGGAAAGTCTGACAACCTGCTAAAGACAGACCTATCTTAAAATATGTTACTTTTCTTTCTCATTTTGCAGGTCATTGCAAGTGTATTAAGGAACTTGTCCTGGCGAGCAGATGTAAACAGTAAAAAGACTCTAAGAGAAGTTGGAAGTGTGAAAGCATTGATGGAATGTGCTTTAGAAGTTAAAAAGGTACTTTCTATAAGTGATTAAATTGAATTTTTGAAAGATTGCATTTCTGTTACACAAAACACTAATATGACCGTTGACCATTTTTAATAGTTGCTGAACTGGTTGATGTGGCTCATGTAATTTGCCTGGAAGAAGAGTTTGATTTAACATAGCAGCAGACCACAATGGAGTAATGGCACCTCAAAACTAGTATTGTTCTGATGTTATTTATGAGGGTTGACTGCTTTTGCTTTTCAGTTTCATGAGCTGTGCTGTTAAAATAGTCTTTTTTATAATTTTGTGATTTAATAAAAGCTCTTTTCAGTTAGTTAGTAGGCACCTATCTTTGGTGTGTAGATGAGAGTATATTCCATCCCAGAGACTGCTGCCAACTGGTCTTCAAGCCCTTCTATCATTGTGGCAGCAAACAAGTATTGAGGCACATATTTCTGATACTTCTGGGGCAGGCAGTACCAAATCCATGGCTGAAGGAAGGAGCAGAGTAAACGAAATACATGTGCACTGCTGCCTGCACCCACCTTACCACCCCAGAAAGCAGAATTGGAATGTTCGCAGCTCCTTGAAGCTAACTTGATGTGTTTCTAAGAGCTTAAGGTCAATAGCTGAAAACTTCTCCTGTCATGTTGCTGTTTTCCTAGGAATCCACCCTGAAAAGCGTTCTGAGTGCCTTATGGAATTTGTCAGCTCACTGCACTGGGAACAAAGCTGACATATGTGCTGTTGATGGTGCTCTTGCATTTCTGGTCGGCACACTGACATACCGGAGCCAAACAAACACTTTAGCCATCATAGAAAGTGGAGGAGGAATACTAAGAAATGTTTCTAGCCTAATTGCTACTAACGAGGACCATAGGTAGGTACACTTCTGACAGTTTTTAGTGGTTCCACATGTATATTTATTAGATAGTTTCTATGACCAAGCCTTAATATGAATGCATGTATTAAGTATAGTAATTAAAACCAGTTAATTTGTAGTACATTTGATGAAGTGGGTATTTCACTTACATAACAGGAATGTTGTGTATTGTAAACAGATTAAGAGCTGCTGCTTGCTAATGATGAACTGTACTAAAAGCTAAGTATTCATATTTGTAATAGGATTTTGTTAGCATTCAGATAAAAGCTAGTGGAAATACAAGTTACTTGCACAGGAGAATTCTTAATTATCCTTTGTAAAGGCAAAACTAATTTCTAGAAGAATAGGTTTCTGTTTTGCTTTGTCTCTTATCCTTTTGAAATGCCACTTACGGATATTTGTTTTCAATTACTCAACACCAGGCAAATCTTGCGAGAGAACAGCTGCTTACAAACCTTGTTACAACACTTGAAGTCGCACAGTTTGACAATAGTTAGTAACGCATGTGGGACCCTGTGGAATCTCTCTGCTCGAAATGCAAAAGATCAGGAGGCGCTGTGGGACATGGGAGCCGTGAGCATGCTGAAAAACCTGATTCACTCTAAACACAAAATGATAGCCATGGGGAGTGCTGCAGCTCTACGGAACCTCATGGCAAACAGGCCAGCAAAGTACAAAGATGCCAACATCATGTCTCCAGGATCAAGCCTCCCATCCCTCCATGTCAGAAAGCAAAAGGCACTAGAAGCAGAATTAGATGCTCAGCATTTATCAGAGACTTTTGACAACATTGATAACTTAAGCCCAAAAGCATCTCACCGCAATAAGCAGAGACATAAGCAAAATATATACAGTGAGTATGTCCTGGATGCCAGCCGCCACGACGATGGGGTGTGCAGGTCAGAGAGCTTTAATGCTGGCAATATGACTGTGCTCTCACCATATACCGTAAATACTACGGTATTGCCTGCCTCCTCCTCTTCCAGTAGAGGAAATGCAGAAAATTCTCGGTCTGAGAAAGACAGGAGTGTTGAAAGGGATCGAACAGTAGGTTTAAATACCTATCATCAAGCTGCAGAGAGTACTGGGAGTTCTTCTAAGAGAATAGGAATGCAGATTTCTACTGCTGCAGCTCAGATTGCCAAAGTTATGGAAGAAGTAACAAGCATGCACATTCCACAGGAAGACAGAAGTTCTGGTTCCACTTCTGAAACACACTGTTTGACAGAGGACAGAAATGCCCAGAGGAGATCAGCCTCTGCCCATACTCACTCAAATACATACTTTCCAAAATCTGAGAACTCGAACAGGACATGTCCTGTGCCTTATACAAAAATGGAATACAAAAGAGCTTCAAATGATAGTTTAAATAGTGTCAGCAGCAGTGATGGCTATGGTAAAAGAGGCCAAATGAAACCTTCCATTGAGTCTTACTCCGAAGATGATGAAAGCAAATTCTGTAGTTATGGCCAATATCCAGCTGACTTGGCACACAAGATTCACAGTGCAAATCACATGGATGACAATGATGGAGAACTAGACACTCCTATTAATTATAGTCTTAAATATTCAGATGAGCAGTTAAATTCTGGAAGGCAAAGTCCCTCCCAGAATGAAAGATGGGCAAGGCCTAAACACATAATAGATGATGAAATGAAACAAAATGAGCAAAGACAGTCAAGGAACCAAAATGCAGCCTACCCTGTGTATACTGAAAGTGGAGAGGATAAACACATTAAATACCAGACACCTTTTGGGCAGCAGGAGTGTGTTTCTTCCTTTAGATCAAGAGGATCCAGTGGCTCAGATCAGAACAGAGTAGGCCCAACTCTTGGAATGAATCAGAAAGTAAACCAGTCCTTGTGCCAGGTTGATGATTATGATGATGATAAGCCAACCAACTATAGTGAACGTTATTCTGAGGAGGAACAACATGAAGAGGAAGACAGGCCAACTAATTACAGCATAAAGTACAATGAAGAGGAACATCATGTTGATCAGCCTATTGATTATAGTTTAAAATATTCAACAGAAGTTCCAGCACCTTCTCAGAAGCCATCTTTTACTTTTCCAAAGACTTCTTCAGTGCAACTCAATAAAACTGACCATATTGCCCCAAGCAGTGGGAGCACATCAGCCCCCTCAGCTGGTTCAAAGAGGCAGAACCAGCTTCACCCAAGCTCTGCACAGAGCAGAAGTGGTCATGCACAGAAGAACGCCTCCTGTAAGACTCCCTCTATTAATCAGGAAACTATACAAACTTACTGCGTGGAAGATACCCCAATATGTTTTTCAAGGTGTAGCTCTTTGTCATCCTTGTCATCAGCTGAAGATGAAATAGGACGTGATCAATCTGCACGTGGCACAGATGCCAATAACACACTGCAGATTGCAGAACTGAAGGAGAACAGTGGGGCTCTACCTACAGAAGGTGCAGCAAGTGAAATCACATCAACAGCACAACACATCAGAACAAAATCCACTAGACTTCAAACTTCTAGCTTGTCTCCTTCTGATTCCTCTAGACATAAAGCTGTTGAATTTTCTTCAGGTGCCAAATCTCCCTCAAAGAGTGGTGCCCAAACTCCTAAAAGCCCGCCAGAACATTATGTACAGGAAACACCACTCATGTTTAGCAGATGTACTTCTGTAAGTTCCCTGGATAGTTTTGAAAGCCGTTCAATTGCTAGTTCAGTTCAAAGTGAGCCTTGCAGTGGAATAGTAAGTGGTATTATAAGTCCCAGTGACCTTCCAGACAGCCCTGGACAAACAATGCCTCCAAGCAGAAGTAAAACACCACCGCCTGCTCAAGGAGTTCAAGTTAAAAGAGAGGTACCTAAAGGAAAAGCAACCACTACAGAGAAAAGAGAGCCTGGTCCTAGACAGGCAGCTGTAAATGCAGCTGTTCAAAGAGTTCAGGTACTGCCAGATGCTGATACACTTTTACATTTTGCCACAGAAAGCACACCGGATGGGTTCTCTTGCTCTTCTAGCCTGAGTGCTCTGAGCCTTGATGAGCCATTTATACAGAAGGATGCGGAGTTAAGAATTATGCCTCCAGTTCATGAAAACGAGCATGGGAATGAAGCAGAACCTGAACAGTCAAATGATACTAAGGATAACCAGGAGAAGAAACCAGAGAAGCCAGCTGAAGCAGAAAAAGACATTCTGGATGATTCTGACGATGATATTGAAATACTGGAAGCATGTATTATTTCTGCAATGCCAACGAAGTCTTCACGTAAAGCCAAAAAGCCTTCTCAAGCATCTGCTCCAAAAATACCTCCTCCTGTAGCCAGAAAGCCCAGCCAGTTGCCAGTTTACAAACTTTTGCCTTCACAAAGCAGACTGCAATCACAAAAGCACGTGACTTTTACACCAGGAGATGATATGCCACGGGTATATTGTGTTGAGGGTACACCAATAAATTTTTCAACAGCTACATCTCTGAGTGACCTGACAATAGAATCCCCCCCAAGTGAGCTGGCCAATGCAGACAATGTGGGTGTGGGAGCAGAGTCAGGGGAGTTTGAAAAGCGGGACACCATTCCTACAGAAGGCAGAAGTACTGATGATTCTCAGAGAGCAAAAAGCTCAGTTGTGACTCCTCTTGGCCTGGATGATGACAAAACAGAAGAGGGTGATATTCTGGCTGAGTGTATTAACTCAGCTATGCCAAAAGGAAAAAGTCACAAACCTTTCAGAGTGAAGAAGATAATGGATCAAATTCAACAAGCATCTTCATCTCCAAGTAATAAAAACCAACCAGAAGGTGAGAAAAAGAAGCCAACATCACCAGTAAAGCCTGTTTCCCAAAACAATGAATACAGAGCACGTGTGCGAAAAAGCATAGAACCCAAAAGCAATGCTAGTAATGAAAGAGGCTATCCAGAGAACAGAGATGCAAAGAAACAGAACCTTAAAAATAATTCAAGAGAGTTTCATGACAAATTGCCAAATAATGAAGAGCGTGCAAGAGGAAGCTTTGCATTTGATTCCCCTCATCATTATACACCTATTGAGGGAACTCCTTACTGTTTTTCACGGAATGATTCCCTGAGTTCATTAGATTTTGATGATGATGATGTTGACCTTTCAAGGGAGAAGGCAGAATTAAGAAAAGGAAAAGAAGGAAAGGAAATTGAAAGTAAAGAGTGCTCTAATGCAGAACAGTCTTCAAATCAGCAGCCAAGTAACAGGACACAAGTTTGTCAAAAACACCCCACAGGCAGAAGCCAAACAAAAACTTTCTCTCAGTCAACTAAAGATATTCCAGACAGAGGAGCAGCTACAGATGAAAAAATGCAGAATTTTGCTATTGAAAACACACCTGTTTGTTTTTCTCGCAATTCATCTCTTAGCTCCCTCAGTGATATTGATCAAGAAAACAATAACAACAAAGAAGGGGAACCTCCAAAACGTCCTGAGGCTCCCGAGCCACAGGTGGAATCCAACAGACCACAGACTTCCGGTTATGCACCTAAATCATTTCATGTTGAAGATACTCCTGTGTGCTTCTCTAGAAACAGCTCTCTGAGTTCTCTTAGCATTGACTCAGAAGACTAAAAAGAAAAAGCCCTCAAGAATGAAGAGTGATGGTGAAAAAAATAATTCCAGAAACACAGGTGGTATACTAGCAGAAGATTTAACACTGGATTTAAGAGAGATACAGAGGCCAGATTCAGAACATGGTTTTTCACCTGATTCAGAAAACTTTGACTGGAAAGCTATACAAGAAGGTGCAAATTCTATAGTTAGTAGCTTGCATCAAGCTGCAGCTGCTGCATCACTGTCTAGACAAGCTTCATCAGACTCTGACTCTATCCTTTCATTAAAATCTGGTATTTCTCTAGGGTCACCATTTCATCTTACCCCAGACCAAGAAGAAAAACCTTTCACTAGTAATAAAGGTCCAAGAATTATTAAGCCAGGAGAGAAGAGTACACTGGAGTCTAAAAAAGTAGAATCAGAAAGCAGGGGAATCAAAGGAGGGAAGAAAGTGTATAAAAGTATGATCACAGGAAAAGCACGCTCTAATTCAGAAGTCTCAAGCTTGAAGCAACCACAACAGACAAGTGTGCCTTCAATTTCACGTGGTAGAACAATGATCCATATTCCAGGGGTTCGAAATAGTTCCTCAAGTACTAGCCCTGTTTCCAAAAAAGGACCCCCACTCAAAAACATGAATTCCAAGAGTCCCAGTGAAGGCCAAAGTTTGACTAGTTCTCCAAGAGGAGCCAAATCATCAGTGAAACCTGAGCCAGCTCCTGTGACTAGGCAGCCATCAGGGTTGAACCAGAGTGGATCAAGTAAAGGACCTTCTAGATCAGGATCTAGAGACTCCACTCCTTCCAGACCTCAACAGCAGCCATTAAGTAGGCCTCTGCAATCTCCTGGACGAAGCTCCATTTCCCCAGGAAGAAATGGTATCAGTCCTCCCAACAAACTGTCACAGTTGCCAAGAACATCGTCTCCTAGCACGGCTTCAACTAAATCCTCAAGTTCAGGTAGAATGTCGTACACACCACCCAGTAGGCAGATGAGCCAGCAAAACCTTACAAAGCAAACTGCCTTACCTAAGAGTACCAGTAGCATACCACGAAGTGAATCTGCTTCAAAGGGGTTAAACCAAACTCTTAGTACTGGTGGATCAAACAAAAAGACTGACCTATCCAGAATGCCATCCACAAAGTCTAGTGGAAGTGAATCTGACAGATCTGAGAGACCTGCTCTCGTTCGTCAGTCAACTTTCATTAAAGAGGCTCCGAGCCCTACTCTGAGACGGAAATTAGAAGAGTCAGCTTCATTTGAATCTCTGTCACCTTCCAGGCCAGATTCTCCCACAAGGTCCCAACTACAGACCCCAGTTTTAAGTCCTTCTCTTCCTGACATGTCTTTATCCACTCATTCACCTGCCCAGAGTAGTGGTTGGCGAAAAGTAGCCCCTAATCAGAGCCCTACCATAGAATATGATGGGAGACCATCAAAGCGTCATGACATAGCTCGTTCTCATTCTGAGAGTCCATCTAGGCTGCTGATCAACAGATCAGGAACGTGGAAGCGCGAGCACAGTAAGCATTCCTCATCACTTCCTCGTGTAAGCACTTGGCGGAGAACTGGAAGTTCCTCCTCAATTCTGTCAGCTTCTTCAGAATCCAGTGAAAAGGCAAAAAGTGAAGATGAAAAGCAGCATGGAGGTTCTCTCCCTGGACACAAGCAAAGTAAAGAAAGCCAAGCACCAGCAAAAGGTACTTGGAGAAAAATAAAAGAAAATGAAATTCCTCAGATAATGAATGATCCTCAGCATTCTTCTTCAGGTGCCGCAAATGGCTCTGATTCCAAAACCCTCATCTATCAGATGGCTCCAGCTGTCTCTAAGACAGAGGATGTGTGGGTGAGGATAGAGGACTGCCCAATTAACAACCCTCGGTCTGGAAGGTCCCCAACTGGAAATACTCCCCCTGTTATTGACAGTATTTCAGAGAAAGGGGGTATGAATGGTAAAGATCCTAAAGAGATTCAAGAAAAGCAAACCCCAGGGAATGGAGGTGGTCCTGTTCGTACCGTTGGCTTAGAAAACCGTCTGAACTCTTTCTTTCAGATAGACAGTCCAGACAAGAAAGGCACTGAAACAAAGCCTCTGCAGAATAATCCCGTTCCTGCACCAGAAATTAACGAAAGTACTGTTAGCGAGCGTACTCCATTCAGTTCCAGTAGCTCAAGCAAGCACAGCTCCCCCATCGGTGCTGTGGCAGCAAGGGTGACTCCTTTCAACTACAACCCGAGCCGCAGGAAGAGCAGCGTGGACAATAGCTCTGCTCGGCCCTCACAGATACCAACCCCGGTGAATAACAGCACCAAGAAACGTGACACCAAGTCTGAAAACACTGACTCCAGTGGAACACAAAGCCCTAAACGTCACTCTGGTTCTTACCTGGTAACTTCTGTTTAAGTGCAACAACAACAAAAAAAAACCTGATGTATTATATACAGCAGCTACTTAGAAACTTTGTTTCAAATGAAACAAAAAAAAATGGGGATTGATTTTTTGTTTGTTTGTTTGTTTTGTTTTTATTTGTTGTAAATAGCTTTGATTCCTGTTAGATGGTCCTTGTTCTGGAAGCCATATTTGATAGTATACTTTGTCTCCACTGGTGATATTTTGCAGGAATACCTGATTGACAGTTTGGAATAAAATTGCTAAAGCAAGTGTATTTGTACAGTATGTTTAACATGTATTCCCATGTTTAACATGCATCTCATCCCATTATCCTTTGAATATTGCTTGTCATTGAAATCATAGAATAGCACAATAGAAATTATACAGTCATATTGCTTTACCAATAATTTCTAGATTACAGACCAACTAAACTACATCAGGGAAGAATTGGTATTATTTATGCAAAAAAAAATATACTCATGTTTAGTATTTGTGAGTTCATCTAACCCAATAATTAATCATGTGGCTGTGAAATTCACAGTAATATGGTTTCCGCTGAACAAGCTTTCCTAGCCTGCTTTTCTGCATGAATGGAACTGATGGTTCATTTTATGAAGTAATGATTAACATTTCTGTGGTCACATAATGTGCATAGATAGTTATGGTGTAACAATTTACACTTTCTTTGTGCGCTGAAAAAGAAAAAAAAACAACAAAAAAACAACTGTGTAACTGTAAAACCTTGAACAAAATTATTTTACCTGAATTAGATTTTATCTTAAAGTAGGTAGAATTTTTTTGCTAAGCTGTAACTTGTTGTATATTCTGGTATTTGAGGTGAGATGGCTGCTCTTTTATTAATGAGACGTGGGTGATGTCTCAACAGAGACTAAAATGAACATTTCAGAATAAATTATTACTATATGTAAGTTGTGTGTGTTACTTCTGCATTACATAAAAATACAGGATTTTACTTTGAGATGTCACCATATAATGTGGTTGTATGCACTTAACACTTAAGGCCTGATTTAGGATAATCCTGCACCTCCAATATCTGTTCTTCCTTATCACTGGCAAATGGCTGTTGTAGGATGCTTTTAACATTTGCAGGATCAGGCCCTAGGTCTTCTGTAATATATTTGTAATTGAAACAGTTTCACACATCTCAGGTGCATAACAAGGCTAAAGGCAGGGTATTTCCAGTAGCCACGCAGTATAATTGTTCTCACGACTGCAAGCCTGAAACAATATTGTATCTATACAAATAATATTTGTAAAACAAAACATTTTTTGATTGGGGATATAATGTAGAATGTGAAATAATGACTATAAGATGAAATTTTGCTTCTATTTGCGCTCTGTGGGTTTTTTTTTTAATTTATTTATTTTTTAAAAAATTATGAAGGGAAAAATATCACAAGAATCCCATGGCAGCAAGAAATTTGTTACCATAGTAGAAAAAGAATTTTATGCAAAACATGACATTTGCTGCCTCAAGCCTTTTTGATGCAAATATAGATTCTGCTAGAACAATGCTGAAAAAAAAATAGATTTGTGCTTTAGAAATATAAATATACTCTGAGTTTAGATGAGGATTACTTCAAAGTAGTAACATGAGAGAACAGAACATTAACCATTCTGTGCATGTTTCAACAAACCATGAAATGAAATGGTATATCAGTTTCGTTGTATCTCAACTGGATTGTCTAAAGGTAGCTTTCTAAATAACTGATATGTCAGAATGCCCTGATTTCAGGAAGCCCTGTAATAGAGCAATTTACCTTTATGGTAGCTTTAACACAGTTGCAGAGTGTATCACTTCTGTGGCTTTTGTACTTCTGATACTGAAATGAATCAATTGAATTCATTATAAATCATGCACTGATTTAGGAACACAATCAAGACACTATCAGCAGACAGAAGTCACTTTATATAGAAGCCAGTACCAAAAATACCTATTTGGCAGAAGTGGTATCTTACTTGCTGTTTTGTTCTTTGCTTCCTGTCAGATTTTCTTAGAGACATGCCATGTTCCTGTATCATATCGTGAACCTGTTAAGAAGCAGCACTCCTCGTGTTAGCATTTGAAATATTTTGCATACAAGCATCTTCATTAAACTTCTAATATAAATGAATATTTAGTGTCCTTTTAAAGATGAGATAGAAACAGATTATGTCATGTGTTTAAAGTCAGGACTTCCTGCTGGAGTAGAATATGGAACTCCATCCTTGAGTTTTAAATGAAAGACCACTTTTGTTCTACATGTTTTGATTTTTTTCTTTTTTATCATTATTTTGTGCTGGGCTTTTAACAACTAATACAAAAATATACTACATAATCCAGAATAGTTGTTTAACACTGGCATTACATATTTGTCCTGTCAATTAAAGAATTAAAGGTGAACTCAGTCTCAGAAAAGAAATTCTGGTTTCAGGTCTGTTACTGAAAAACTACTGAAATCAGTTTTTTAATCAGAAGATAACGTGAAAATATAAATAACTGTATGCGTATCAAACACCAGAATGTCTTTGAAAATTATAGTGGCTTCTTGATATAGACTTGGGGATACTTCATGATCATTATAATTGGAAAGTTTCTCTTAGTATCCACTTAAGTAAACCTATATTTGTAGCAAAGACAAGCTAGAGAAACTTTCCAACTATAAGGGTAGTGATACACTAAAATATGCTTCCCATGGGAGTTGTTAAATTTCCATTATAGAAGTTTTAAGAAGAGGTTTATGAAACATCTCATAGGGATGGACTGTAGTATATTTCATATTGCCTGTGTGCAGAGATGGGTGATCTTTTGAAATCTCTTCCAGATCTACATTTCTCTGACTCTTTATCTAAAATACTTAGTATCCACTAAGAGCCTTTCAGAATATTTAAAGACATCCATGATGTTTGATTTATGATGGGGATAGAAAGTTATATTCTTTAAGCTTAACTAAAAAACAGATCCCAGAAGTATAAAATCAAAGTTACGAAAAATGGTTGCAATAAGTATATTTGGTCTTGGATTTTGTTAATGATGTCAGAGTCACAATAGTCAGATTTGATTTATGCTGCTAAAGATAACCTCTCGTTCCTTGGTTTTATTTGTATGAAGTTGCCACAGCAGGTAAGAGGACATTATTTATGTCAAGGCAAAACAAAGAATAGCAAGGAGCTAAGGAAACCAAGACTCAATTTACTGTTCTGGGATGCACTGCCTTTCTTTCTACCAATTTTGGTAGAATTTTTTGTGATTTATGCTCAGACCTTTATTTGTCCTTGAATTAGCTTATCGTATCTAGTGCATACCAAACTTAAACATCAGTTTATACTGAAAAATAACTCATAAAGCTCATTTCAGACTGTCTTCTAGCTTTGTCCTCTTGGTGTGAAAAGCAGAGATCTGACCACCCCACAATTTGTAATTAGTTCACTTTTTAAAATGTGCTTCCATTTTAGTTTCTTGCAGTGTGCTACAGTTAAGGTTACTGCTCAATTTCTGTATAAGCTCTTCTGACTAAATATTGCAGTCTTTAAAGGGGAATTAATCTATTTCTATTTTTCATGTGCAGTTCTCTATTGAGAGTATTTTCTCCTGAAAGATTAAAGATAATACAGCTCTGTCAGATATGACAGCTTAAAAATTGAAAGCCTTGCCATGGTTTCCAGATGAGACTGGAGTATTATTTCAAGTAAGATTTGGCTGCAGAATACAAGCATAGTTTATGCTATAAATGTCAGTGAGCTGCAGTATTCTTCAACATTGACAAATACCTTTGATGGCTTTGGGAAGTTAGCTGCACTGTCTTTGGTAAAGGAGGAGGGAGATAAAAGGGACAGTTTCAGAGTGAGTCATGTTGTCCTAGGGATGTACTTTCCTTTTTTCCTCAGTAAATTACATAAGCTGTACCAGAGAGAGAACATCTTATGCACAAATTAATGAGGCATTATTTTGAAGTATACCAGTAGACCACAAAACTGCATAACCTTTGCCTGATAATCTGAAAACTGAATTATTTGATGTCTACTTTGGAGTACTTCATAGCTGTCCATCCCCTTGATCCCCTTAACAGAAGTTGATATTACCAACAAAGATAACTGTGTTAGCTTCCTCTTTCTTCTTAAGGATAACAATCCATACTATTTCTAGAACTGAAGAAATAGCATGTGCTGTTCAAAGAAGCTTTCTTCTGCAGTCCATGCTTCTGGCTATAACTCCTGGCTCTTACATGACTATTCACTTGCTCACCTCTTACCTTCTCCCCTAATGGGGTTAGTAGGATTAGTGCTGCTTGGACACGCTGAATTTGGTCAGTGCATAGTTGGACAAGAGCCACCTGAGCCAGCAAAAAAGTAAATAAAACAGCTAGGGCTGGTTGAAAGAGGTTGGGATAGTTTACTTTATAGGAGGTCACTGGATTGAGCCATTACAGGCAATTTTAAGCCTATGTGCCAAGTTTCAGACCTTCACCCATTTTGACACAGCAAAAGCAAATTGAAGTTGGGTTTTTTGGGTTTTTTTTTGGTTTGGGTTTTTGGGGTTTTTTGAATTTTTGCCTAATGGCCTCTAGTGCTTTGCATTTAAGTACCTTATATTCGGGTAAATCCTCAATCCTGAAATTCTGACAACTTAACTTCAGAAGTATTACATCAGTATATGGATGTGGAAAAAATACATTTCTTCATCAAAAATCCCCCCCCTTCAAAAAAAAAAAAAAAAGTCTACCACATGTAAACTTCTGGGAGACTTGTTTTAGATTTGCAATATTAAATTCAATGCAGTAAATCAGTAAATCCTTCCAGTGAAGAGATTTATTGCAACTATTGCTTTCCTAGAAGAGGCTTGAAGAGGGAGATAACATCTCCCTGTCTTAATGAGGTCAGTATTGTAGGGATGATCTGGAAAATGTTTAGGTGGACTCTTCTTACAAGGAAGTTGTACAGTTACTACAGTTACTAGATGTCTCCCAAATGTCTTTCCCATCTAGCTTTGATGAAATAGTACAAACAGCTATAAGAGCATCACTAAAAATCACGTACAGACTTCCACCTAAATATAACTTCCTACATCTACTGTAATGCCTTGCAAAGTTGGATCCACCTGTGTGACAGCTTTGTTCTTGATGAGATGTGTGTTTTGGATGAAGCTGTGAATCAGAAGTGAAGTGTCAGTTAATGTAAAGCATGACTTTCTCCATATGTTTAAACTCTGAGGACCTTTTTGATACCAAATTACCCAAGTGTATTCGCTCTCTGGTTCCACAGCCATCTCCTTTGCACTTTGACATTTAACCAGAAGAGATGCCCGCTTTTAATTTCATTTCAGATCACATGTAGAAATAAGATTCCTGCATCATAGCTTCCTATATGCAGAATAACAGTTTGTATCTGTAAATGTGTTTATAGAGAATGTTACGTAGCTAAGGTTGAGTTTTTAGTCAGAATGGTAAGTTAACTGCTTACGTGTGTTGTCTTTGGTCACATATTGGAAGTGCAAGGGAATGTGGTGTGGTGCTTTAAGAGTTCACAACATAATTAATGCAGGTGTCAATTAACTTGTGATGCCAAAATGAATTTTCTGCTGTGAAGTTTCAGTTTACCAGATATGCTGTTTACTTACTCTAAGATTGGGGAACACCTCCCTAGTAGTTTTGCAAATTACCTTTCTTAGGAAATTTCCACACAGTTACAGGCTTATGTATTAGTGAATTTCTGACACTTCAAGATTTAAAGAAATTATTCAAATGTTGCTGTTTGTGAAAACATCCTTTGCTTGAGTGGCTGTAGAATTGCAATTAGAATATCAGGAAGGTGTAGAGGGAGCTAGTTCCCTCAGTAAAATGCACTTCTGTGCAAAGCTCAAGCCATACATACAAACACAGTATATCTAATGCCATCCTTTCTGGTAGGATCTAACATGAATAAAGCTTGTGCTGGTTCTCTGCAAGTAAACTGTCATCCTGTGAGATCAGATTAATTTGCCCACCTGTAAGTGTTGTTTCTCTTGAACAAACTCGGCCCACAATTATCTTTCCTTCAATTTTGTTGTTTGCTTCTGCCTGAGATGCATTACTGTTTATATCCTAACTCTGTAATTAATTCTTTCTTCAATTATTCTAATGTATTTTGTTTCACAGTATACTTATTCTGAATTTAGTCTTGCTATGCATAATTTATTTATTACTTGCAGTGTTACATAAAATTTCCTCCTGATTGCACCTTGTCAGAGTGGAATTGTTTTCTTGGCTACTACTGAAAGTTAGGTGTCTGTCCACTATGTTAGAAATATGATTTCATTTAAAAAGGTATTTGTTGTTAAGACACTTCAATAATTCAGTATATCAGAACAAATGCTCTAAAAAAACCCCATGCATTTTCATTTTAGAGATACTTGCATTTCAGATAAATAAGAGGAAAAAAGAACCTTGAAAACCTGGTTCATCTGTAGAGTTCTTGTTCTCTTCCATGTTTCACCTTAGAAGGAACTGCACAAAACAGAATCTAGTTCTGACACAATATAATTCCATAATCCCTCTATTACTTACCAAAGTTGCACAAGGCTTATTTCATTATGACTCATAAGCATAGCAGAGACTAATTTAAAAAGTCTTTTTTTCCTGTAAAGAATGAATTCTTTAGTCCCTGATTAGACTATTAAGGGGCCTAAGTTGATTAATTACCAACACACATACACATATATATTTATATTTGCATACATATTTTACACTCCCCTATTCACTTTAGACTTTCACAAAAGTATTTAAACTCAAAAAGGGCATTATTGCTGATTACT
Organism: Geospiza fortis; assembly: GCF_000277835.1. NCBI lineage: Eukaryota > Metazoa > Chordata > Aves > Passeriformes > Thraupidae > Geospiza > Geospiza fortis. The sequence continues at coordinate 314,603 of NW_005054601.1, read as the reverse complement.
AAGATTCCTTGTTTTCTAATAGTTGTACCACTTTTTCATATTGAGTTCTAATTTCTGGACTGATTTTCAAGTTGTTCTAGAAAAAAAATGCACTTAAGTCTTTGTTTATATGCAGAAAAGAAAATTGCTTTGCCAGAAATTCAAATGTTTTATTAAAATAACATTTTTAAAAGCATTGTAATTATCACCTGCAATTTAAAATCAGTGGGGATCATGAAAACAAGGAGACTTTGAGTGATTATTGTATTAAATACAAATGAAGGTAGGCTAAGCCTAATTCTGCCCTTTTTTCTCTAACAGTCCTCTGCAAAAAGCACATTGGTAGAAGGGAAGGACTTGTGCATCTTACCTGACTATTGCTAAGGTCTGGGATGGCACACATTCACACTGGAACGGTGGAAGAACACACAAATAGATGTAAAAGTTAAACCATAAAATGACTTGTAAGAAAACTCCCAATTTTTATTATTTTTGTAGTCATATTTTGTTATTCCATTGGATGATGAAAAGGAATTGGCATCCTTTTTTTCCTACTACACTGAGCAGCTGAACAGCTGTGATGGAGTATTTGACACTTTTAAGTGTTTTACGTGGCATTGTTTAACCACAGTTGGCAATCAAACACTACCCAGCCACTCGCTCCCCTCCTGTGGGATGGGGGAGACAATCAGAAGAGTAAAAATGAGAAGACTAGATTCAGATAAAGACAGTTGAATCAACAGAAAAATAAGAAAATTATGATGATGATGATGATGATAATAATAATAACAGAGAATCTACAAAACAAGTCAGTCACAATACATTTGCTTACCACTTGCTGACTGATTCCTAGGCAATCCCTGAGCATGGGCCTCCAGCCCACTTTCTCCACAGGTATATCCTCAGCATGATGCCATAAGGTCTGGAACTATCGTTTTGGCTGGTTTATGTGTCCCCCCCTCAACTTCTTGTGCCACTCAGCTCTCTTCCTGGCAAGGCATGAGAAACTTACTCTAGCAACAAAAACATCAGTGCATTTTCAACATTCTCATACTAAATTTAAAACACAGTACTATACTACTTACTAGAAAGAAAATTAAGTATCCCAGCCAAAACCAGAACATCAATCATTTGGACTTGTTAGAAGTCAAAATCTAGCTGAAGTGAAAGCTATGAATTCAGAGCAAATCCTGTATTACTGTATCACACAGAGATGACTGATGGTTTCTTTTGATCTTGGAAGCTGGCTGTACACAGCTGTGAATTTACACAGCTGTCAGCTGCTTTACAAAGCTAAAACAGAAGGATAAAGGATGGGTGTAAAACCGAGCTCCATACTTAAGAGATACAGCCTTTGCAATCAGAAGGAATGAGAGATGGGTAGAAATACAAGGTTTTCCACTTTGCCAGTTCCATTGTGGCCAGCTAATAGGGATTTGGATAGAATTTTGGCATTGTGGTGCCCAGCATTATCCTCAGGATCTCAGTGAAACACTGTATATATTGTTTGCTGTACATTAATTCATGCAAGTCAAGGTTTGGGTCTAGGTGACATAATCCAAAAGACTTTTAGGTCCAAACACCATACAAGTAAGGCTGGTTGTTTCAAGGCCACTTTTCGGCTGCTCTTGGTGGTGCAGCTCTTTCACAGATTGAAACATTTAAGCCTCAAGTGGCTTTAGAACATCCAACACTGCTTAAACAAGCTATTGACATTTATAGTCCTCTGCCACTGAGATGAACAGAAGTGGTGCTTCTGCTGATTCATAAAGAATGTTTGGTGTTGGTGTTCTCTGTATGGGCATGAGGTAGTGCCTCTATCTTCTGATAACACTTATGTAGCAGACAGGGTTCTGGATCATTAAAACCGAAAGGCAGTCTGTGGATTTAAAATCACAGAATCACAGAATGGCTTGAGTAGGAAAGGGACCTTATAAATCATCCAGTTCTGGGCTGAAACTCTGCCATGAGTAAGGGCACCCCTTGCTTTGGGAAAATGGTGCATACAGTCTTGTAAAAGTGGCAATTAGTGGTTAATTCTGCATGTTGAAGTCTCATGGTAAGTAAATACCAGCAAAATGAAACTAAATGAAAGACAGCATCATTTTCTCTCTATGCTGTTGAAAATTTACTGTTGGACAGACCTGCCAGTAACATCCAACTTGAGTCACAATTCATGAAGCATTTTTCACAAAGTTTTGTGGTTTTTTTCCCACCCTTATATTTTACTTAAAAATATCCTTCTGGAATTCTCATTTAGAAAACTCTGAAGCAAATCCTTCCCATGGTGCTCCCTTCCCTTCAGTGACCATTGAACAAATCAAGATTTCCCTCTGCATCCCTGTTCTGTTTTATCTGCACTCCACTACAGAGCTGTTCCACCAATCTAAGTGAAAATCTGCCTTCTCCTGAATAACTTCACTAGTCCTATTATTATATAGGTATTTTTAGCATGTTTAGACTGTGGAGCGTAGCCTCAAGTGAGAAGAAACTGAACATGGATGCAATGTCTGAATAAGAAAGTGTATGTGACGCTTCCAGTAAAATTCTGTGTCACATACAAACTGTGTCACTTCAAATCATCTCCATTTCCTTGGGCTCCCACTTCCAGTCAGGGCATTTGCATTCAGCCCAGGTGAATTGCAGCAATCTATCACAACCACTTTGAATTGCTATTTCGTATTTGTAAAGGGCTCTTGTTGCTGGATAGTTTTGTTTGGGAAGGGTTTTCTTTGAGGTTTGAGGGTATCTTTTTTTTGTTTTTGTTGTTTTTTGGGGGTTTGTTTTGTTTTGTTTTGTTTTTTTGTTTGTGGTGTTGTTGTTGTTGTTGTTTGGGTTTTTGTGTGTGTGTGTTTGTGGTTTTTTTGTTTTGTTTTGTTATTTTTCTTCCCCAAAAGCCATTAACAGTAAAAACAGAGTCTCAATCAGGACACCTGACTTGCTTGTGACAGTGTATACAGAGACAGAATTCTCTGCTTTAGGGTTTTATAGTGTAATTTTCATTCCCTGCCCCTTCCCTCCCACTGCATTGGCCACAGACACAGGAATAACCTCAGCAAGTGATACACAGCTTTCCAAGACCAGTATCCCTGCTACTGCTCTCCAAAGGCATTAGCTGCCGTCTTGATGTTTTGCTGCAGATGTGTACAAGTTCTATCCTCACCAGCAATTGTAGCTTCTCTTCATACTGCTTTAAATTGTTTAAAATCTGTCAGGTGCTGAGTGCTCTATTCCATTTCTGAGTCCAGGGCCAGCAGATACTTGGGAAATGCATGCAGCTACAGCGTGCCTGAGCTGGAATGCTTTGTGACCTACTTCTGTCTCTGAACTCCTCAGGCTGGAAATATGCAGAATTTAATTCTGAAATGTATTTCTTATGGCACTAGAACAAATGCAGTGATTGGATGCCATATACTCAGTGAAGCCATTCTACAGTGATGATGGGGATTAAACTGATATGTCTCTACTCACTGCTTCATTTTAGGCATCCTGATTTCAAGACATTGTGAATTCTAGCACCTATAAAGGAGACTGGTAAGTAATAAGAAGATCTGCAGAAAAAAACCCCATGCTTCCCCTGTGTGGTCAGTTAGCTTGCCATGTGATTCAGTCTGTAATTCCACTAACTCCATTTCTGACAACTTTTTAATTATTTTTCCATCTGAAAAAGATGTGGAAAATAATTTTTGTCTTTGCACCCTATTTCACAAATGCTGACACATGCTATGTGTTTTTCACAACACTAAATTTAACTATTCTTTTCCAAGATAAGCCATTAATATGTTGGTATTTAAAAGCTACATGAATTTGAAGAAATAAAAAACGTGCAACTGTCAAATAATACAACATTAAAATACACAAACCCTTTTTCATGCTGTCTATTTGGTGGACTGGCTGAGGGCAATCTTAATAAGCAACGACGGTACTCACAAACTGCAGCTGTGCTAGCTGTGCTCACTGCCTTTAACAAACTATCACAGCACTGTTTCTCCAGGAGATGCACCAGAGCAGATTTCACCAAGGAGATTGCTTTACAATCTGAGAGACTAAAACCACTATAGAAATCTAAGGGAATAGTATGGAGTAAATTTTAGTATTTTTTCATTAAGTTTTATGCTATTTTTGAATTTCAAAAAATGAAGCTGTGGCAATGCCGAATAAATATTTCTTAGCATTACTTCCTAAAAGATTAGATTTGATTGTTCTTTGATTCAAACCCTGCTAGAGCACTGTCCTGCAGAGAGAGATTTATGTTTATATGCTTTTGGTGGGTTCAGAGCTCTGTAACCCAGCAAAAAAGGGCAATGCATGGGTTGCTCAAACCAAATGGCAGTAATGAGGTGTAGGATGACCACGTTTCATGCAATAGTCAGATCATGAATGTGCCCTGCACACTTCATGCCTGCACAGAGACAATGAATATATTGTACCTGGTTTGTCCACATCCACCCTGTGCACACACTATGCACTAACACCCCTCTCCTCCCTGGCAGCCCACATCTGTCATGCTAAAAGCAGGTGACAGCAGCTGACAGAAGAAACTTATGCCCATGTTGGCTGATGCATAGATTTAAGCAATGACAACCTGGACAACAGGGCAACTCCCAAGGTAATGGCAGCTCTTGACACCTCTTAGGTGGTAGGGATCTCAATAAAAAGTCATTCAACAGAAAGACAAGTGAGTGCAAGGAATGGAGATTTAAAATAAAAACACTGTGCAAAGAAAAGCAGAGGAAATCCATTATCAAGCTACTGCTAACAAGATGAGAACGCTTTGTTGCTAAGCAACAAAATATCTAAGTAATTACTTGTAAATGTATTACCTCTTAGAAAGCTACACTTTCCTCTGTATCAGTCAGTTTCAAGGTAATCTGGAGATAACCCTCAAAAAACCTGTCTTTAGCACTGAACAAGTATTGCAAAAACTTCCTTCATAACCAGCACACCTCATTTACATAACCTTGTTTTTGAGCCGGGGAGCTTGTTGAGTCATGTTTGTGAGGAGCTGCCAAGTCGCTGAGCTGGTCCCAGAGAGCTGCAGTCACACTTCCAAGAGCTGCTTGCTCCTGCTGATGCGACACAGTTGTGCTGCTCATGTTTGCTGCAGTACTTTGTGCAGTGCATTCATTCTGACAGAATGAGAGCAAAGACTGAAGACAACAAACTCCTCATCATTCAAAAACCTGAATAGACAATAACTTTTAAATCTGTGACACCCTGATTCCTTCTGAAGCTTCTCTGTAACTCTTAACTCTTCCAAGTTTTCATGAATGGTACTTGCAGTTCTCCCCTGGGGAAACCACTGTGTTGCACTTGGGTCTTAACATTCCCTCTTCCATATTTCATTGCCAGCTGGATATGTTGGTGGAGCAGAAAAATTGAAAAAGACACCGCCACAGATAAATACTGAATAGATACCTTCAGTTCTTTGTCCTGGTACATTGCTGCTGTATGAAGAGTGCACAAAATATGATGTGAAATTCACAGGGTGACTGAATGGTTGAGGCTGGCAGGGCCCTCTGGCTGTCATCTGGTCCAACCACTGCTCCAGCAGGGCCACCAAGAGCTGGTAGTCCAGGATCACTCCCACGTGGTTTTTCAGTATCTCCAAGGATGGAGACACCGCCACCTTTCTGGGCAGCCTGTGCCAGTGGTCGGTCACCCTCAGAGGGAAAAGGAGTTTCCTGATGTTCAGAGGGAACTTCCTGTGTTTCAGTGTGTGCCCATCACCTCTGGTGCTGTCACTGGGCTCCCCTGGAAAGAGCCTGGATCCATCCTCCCTGCTGCCTCCCTGCAGGAGTTTATGTACATCGGTGAGACCTCCTGAGCCTTTTCTTCTCCAGGATGAGCTGTTCTGGTCCCTCTATGGCCTCGGTGACCAATCACTGCACTCCCTCCATTGTGTCCGTGTCTGTCTTGTCCTGGGGAGCCCAGTGCTGGGCCCGGCACTCCCGGTGTGGCCTCCCCAGTGCCAAGGGGCAGCATCACCTCCCCTACCCTGCTGGCAGCGCTTCTCATGGTGCAGCCCAGACACCACTGGCCTTGTCATAGCGGTGTCAACAGGCACACATCGGTCCAGCAGGAGCCCCGGGGCCTTTCCTGACAAACCGCTTCCCACGGGGCATTTCCCGCCCGTGCTGGCGCTCGGGCCTGTTCTCAGCTGCAGCACTTGGTTCTTCCCATGCTGAACTCTGAGGCTCCTGTCAGCCCCTTTCTCCAGCCTGTCCCGGTCCCTGTGGATAGCACCACCACCCTGTGGTGTATCAGCACCCCCTCACGGCTCGGTGCCACCAGCAAGGGTGACACTGCTGTGTCACCATCGCTGAGGGGGCGCCTGCCCCTCACCCACAGCCGTAGTGAAGGTGCGACATAGGACTGGACGCACTACTGACCCCGTAGTTTTTCCCTTAAGCTTTTGCCTGTTTTTCTCGTGTAATTGTACAGGAAGCTGTGGTAATACCAAATAAACATTTCCCGGCATTTCTTAGATAAACCGGTCTTTGATTCAAACACCGCTAGCGCTCGGTGAGTGAAGGACACCACACGGCGGCGTGGCGCCCTCCGAACACACTCTGCGTCGCCCACCTCCCCCCTCTGGGCTCGTATTTCCCTGGCGCCCGCAACCCCATT
>NW_005054601.1:303763-307823 GCF_000277835.1 Geospiza fortis | reverse complement strand
CCGGGGCCGCCGCCGCCGGGGCCGCGTCCCCGGCGGACAAGGAGAGGTACCGTGAGCACGGCTTGTTTGGGGTCGGGTCCTTCTGGGTTCCTTTGTTGGCGTGTCAGTCAGGGCTCGCGAAAGAGAAAACGCGCGCGGAGGAATGGGTGGTGGTTTCAGTCCTCTTGGAGCGAGGGATGATGGTGGTTGGCATTAAATCCCTGTGGGACAAGAGGTGGTGGTGACACTTGTGTGGTTGGGAAGTCAGCGACGAGACTGGAGTTCCCAGGCAGAACCCAGAGCTAGTCGGCCCCTAAAGATGGCAGTAGCACAGAGTGGAGAACACCTCTGGACAAGAGAAGGAGAAAACAGCCGAAGTTGAGGTGATTTGAGGGTTTTTAGACGCAGCCAGGAGCGTGATCATTGTCACTCTCTTGTAATTGGAATCTGTCTGCACCATATGTTTTGCTAATTTTAACTATTTTATTATGCTCTCATAGATCCTTGTTAATAAAATCAATGCGAGCCTTTTTCCACATCCCCTTGGTCTCACCTAGTTGGTTTTTTAAATTGTCTAATTAGTAGAATTGAGGTTCTGTCACCCCAATCCCGCGTATGTGCTCGACAAGTGTAAATCTATTGAAAAATCTTTAAGCCAGTTTCTAACAGTGCAGTGTTTCAGTAGCTTTTAGAAATGTACCCAAATCTGGGGTGATCTCTGTGTGACTTTTAAAAAAACCAAAACAATCACAGAACTTAGCTAATAGCGTAGTGAAACCTTTTCAGAAAATGTTAATTGTTTTCAGGGAAATACGTGTGTACCATGCTTCAAGATTGTAAGGAATAGGTCAAAGGGGTCTATTTCAGCCTCATGGTTTTGGTTTGGGTTTTTGGGTTTTTTTCCTCAGAATGGGTAGTGCCATCCCTTTTACACACAGTGCCCGAAAAATGGTCTTGTGCAGTGTCCATGATAACTCAAAGTGGGATTTTGCAGCATCTTATTAAGCAGTCTAGGGAAAACAAATGGTTGTTCTAAGCTGCTGTGAGAACTTCTGTGTTGTAGCCATGACGTTTATTTTCTGTTCTACTAGGAAAATACTGTGTAAGCATTAAGGAGTTGATATAGCTTGTTTAAAAACTCACTGTGTTCTCTTTTTAGATTCATTTGCATTTATCCAGCTTATTTGAATAACAAGAAGACAATAGCAGAAGGAAGAAGGATACCTATAGACAAGGTAATTTAATGGGTGGCAGGGAAAATAGGACATTTTGTTTTGCAATGCAGCAGTGTGTAGAGTGCTGGAAAATACATCTCTCTGATCTTTCCATTCCCCCATGGCATGGAAATAACAGTGTATTTGAAGGTAACCTAGTGCCAGCATGTGAATTTAGTAGGAGTCCTGAGCTGAAGTGTTTGGTTTCATGGGAGCAGCACCTTGAGCAAGCAGGTGAAGTAATGAGGAGCTGAATACACTCAGCTGCCTACACAGATACTTTGCAGAATTTGAAAGCAATGCAGAAAAGAGCAGCTAGCTAATGATTGGGTGCTGGTGACTGACTATATGCGCCTGTACTCTGTGTGCTGTGCATGTGACACACAGGCATGCTAGTTACTGCTGCTTTGGATCTGTCCAGAAGTAGTTGTTTGTCATGCCACTCATTTGTAATAATTTTAGCAAGCAGTTCTGGGAATATAAAGGGCTTTCCTTACTGCTTAGGGTTTGGGTTTTTTTAAAAATAAAATCTTTCTTGAGTATGCAAATTGCCTATCAAAGGTCTACCTATGGGAGGAATCTGCTGCCCTGTGGATAGAAATTTTTGGTTTTTTCCTCCCTCAGTCCCTACTGTAAGTTTGCTGTTGTTGATTCACAGCTTTTGGTACCTCTGCACATACAATAACTGTTAATTTCAATTACTTTTTCCAAGCAATTCTTTAACTTGCTCCCTTGTCCTAGTGAATTCTATCTCAACTGTTTCCTGGTGTCTTCTCTCTCTTTTTTTTTTTTTTTTTATGTTTTCTAAAGCACAGCATCACTGATAAATGCCTTCTCTACTATATTTGTACCTTCTCTTTCTCCATCAGCTTTTTCTAATTACTGAGTATAGGATGGGAAACTGGTAACAATTTTTTTTATTGGCAGGTCATAGTTGAAAACTAATTAATTTTAACACATTGTTTCAACAGGCTGTTGAAAATCCCACATCTACAGAAATCCAGGATGTATGTGCAGCAGTAGGATTCAATGTGTTACTAGAGGTAATTAAAAAAAGTCTCCACCCACAAAACACCTCCAAATTCATTATGCCTGTTTGTTCTCTCATCGTGTTTTTTTTTAATAAGTTGTGGTTCAGAAGTTTTGTTACTGACTTTCCTTGCTTTATATGATAGCTGGCCATAATCATGAAGTAAATGTTGCATTCCTTATGCAAGTCAGGAATATCTCAGATCTCTCAGATAATGTGACTTTTGGAGCTTATTAAAAATTACTTGTATTTTACCATCCTTGTTAGAAGACTTTCCTGGATGTTTAAAAAGCTGTTCTTGCAAGCTGCAACTCTGCAAATTAAGCTTCTAAAAACAGATGTTTTTAATGGAAGGTAATGACCTTTGCAATTAATCTTGTATAGGAATAGGATTCTGATAATTGGAATCTTCATAGTCCTTTGGAGTTACGTTTCAGCCAGACATTGTTAGCTTTTTATTGCAGTACATGCTTGCTCTTTAAATAATTTATTGGTTACTTTTTCCTTAGGGAATGAGTCTGGATTTCTGGAGAGGTAACTTCGCACATCATTTTCTGAAGTAATTATTAATTTAGAACGGTTATTTTTTCTAAGAAGAATACAGGTCCCCATCCAGAGGTACCCAAAAGCCTGCTGCAAAATCAGGTTGTTTTTCAGAAGTGTCTGGACAGTGCACACCATCTGTACTGAGAAAACTGTGATGTTTCAACAAGAATAAAGGCTGTAATTAGCCATAAGCAGGGATTGTAACCTATCACTTGCTATCCCTGGGGGTCCAGAAGGGTTTGTAGCAGTGGAGATAAAACAAAAACCTGTGCCCCTGTGGTCCAGACCACTGGGGACATAAAATGGTCCCTGTAACAGTTTACTCACAAAATTGGTCAGTACCTGGAGTTGCTTTCAGCAGTGCCTCTGAAACAGTTGTGTCTTCCAATGCGTAATTATAACAAATGTTAATACATTTCTCTTTTTGTGTGACAGAAGAACAAGATGTATCCCAGAGAATGGAACAGAGATGTGCAGTACAGAGGTAGAGTACGAATCCAGCTCAAACAAGATGATGGCAACCCGTGTTTACCTCAGTTTCCAACACGTGAGTAGAGTGCCTGGGTTTAGGTACCTCACCTGTTAATAAACCAGAAAGACCTGTTTTATTTTATGTTAACAGCCTGCTTAATTCGTTTTAACTATTATAAATCCTACAGTTTACCATTAAATCTCATTGCTTGTATACGTCAACGAAATGAAATTGTGAGCATTGAATAAAGTTTGTAAAATGCTGTTGCCTTTGATTCTGCTGCTTCTGCAGCCGTGTCATTGGAGGGGCTTGTGGGGAACATTGTGTGATTGCTACGTGCAACAAAGCATCTGTTCAGTTTTGGCTTACTGCTTTGTTGACGTTTAAAACAGTTTAGTTCTTAAGTGGCTAAATTCCACTGTTTTTTTAGGATACATACATCATCTGGGCATCAGAGTGGAGGTTAAATTGATAAAACACAATACTGAGTTCAACGAATTTTCCACTGGCCATTTTCATGAATTAACAATGAAGCAGCTGCCCTTAACTAATTAATATGATTTTTTCATCTTGAATGACAGTTTCATCTTTTGTATTTTTTCTGAAGATGAATCCCTGTGTAAAAGAGAAACAGTATATATCTTAAGGAAAGAGCAAGAAGAGTTCTGGGTGTACAGTAGCCTAAGAGTGCTGACAGAGGGAGATGATTTAAAACCAGAGTACTGCTGGAGGGCAGCAGTGCCTTTCTGAAAATGCAAGCAGCATTTGCCTGATCATTCTGTCACCAGTGTTCTGGACCAGTAGGAGGTGGAGGGAAAG
>NW_005054601.1:278413-303742 GCF_000277835.1 Geospiza fortis | reverse complement strand
GGAGATTGTCAGGTTATGTGGCTTTTCCAGACTGCATCACTCCTGCATTTTTTTTTCCCCCAAGATTTTTTCACAAGCTGCTTTCTGTACCTGGGGAAGGAAGCAGATCTGCCAGGCTTTATATCTGTTGTTAACATAGCAGGCATGCATTGATCTCTCCCTGTATTTTAGGTAAATCAGTGATGCTGTATGCTGCAGAAACCATTCCAAAACTGAAAACAAGAACTCAGAAGATGGGAGGTAGTGATCAAAGTCTTCAGCAAGGAGAGGGAGGCAAGAAAGGTAAAGGGAAGAAAAAGAAATAAATTAACTTCTGGAGTCACTGTTGCATCGCATAGTTGTACTTATAGATAGGAAGTACAGATGGACAACATGCAGCAACTTTGAAGGGAAGATAGAAGCAAGAGGTGAAGCTGAGTAGAACTGCCTGCTTTTCTTGGAACTGGAATGCATGTAACTGCCTTGCATCTGTGTAACAATAAATCTCTTTTTACACACAGTCTGCACGTCTGACATTAGCACCCACATTAAAAGTGGAAGAACATAAGCAAATAGGGTGGGTGGGAGAATTATTGTTTTCCAAAAGAAATACGCACGTTTTGAAATCTGGTTGCCTTAGTAAACTATTTATTTATTATAGGAAGCAATTGTCTTAATTCTGTGCTATTCTGTATTAGAAGAAATTCTTCACCATGAGAGTAGTGGAGGCAGAGGTTGTGCAGACAAGTTGTGGATGCCCCGTTCCTGGAAGTGTTCAGTCCCAGGCTGGAGAGGACTTTGAGCAACCTAATTGTTATGGTTTCACCCCAGTTGGCAACTAAGCACCATCCAGCCCTTCCCTTACTCCCCACCCTCAATGGGATGCAGAGAAAGATAATCAGGAAAGAAGTTGTTTGGGGGTCTAGGTAAGAACAGTGTAATAATTTAAACTAAATAAAATTCAATAATGCAAGTGACAGTGATTACAACAAAATATAATTATTTTAAATGAGATAAAAATACAATTTTAATGAGATAAAAATACTATTTTTTACTGAGAGGAAAAATATCAAAACAAGTTGATGCGCAGTACAATTATTCAGCACCTGCTGACTGATGCCCAGCCCACCCCACCCCCAGCAGTGATCAGCCCCTCCTGGTCAATCTCCCCCGTTTATATACTGGATATGCTAATCTGTGGTATGGAACATCCCTTTGGCCAGCTTTGGGCACCTGTCATGGCTTCTTGCCACACATCCTCACTGGCAGGGCATGACGCACAGAAAAGTCCTGGGTTTAAGATAAGCACTGCTCAGGAACAAGCAGAACACGTGTGTTAGCAAGCATTCTCACACTGAATCTAAAATACAGCACTCACAGCTGCTGGGAAGAAAATTCACTGGATTGCAGCTGAAGTCAGGACAGCAGGCATCCCTTATTCCATATAATTTCTGTAATGCCAGGTCCCACTTCCCAAAACCTCATCAGTTTCCTCTCTTGGTACATACACACACAGAGATAAAATTCCCTCAAATTGTGGACCATCCCTGTAAAAGCCCATTGAGCTCAGTGAGTGCATGACCCTGGGCTCCATCTGTCAGAACCAGTGTTCAGGCAGGAGAGAAGGTGTGTGGTGTTGGACTGTTGCATGTGGAAAGCAGTTCTGAATCAATCACTGCTGTGCTGATGGTTCCATCAAAGTTCATTAATGTGCGATCAAAAGGGAGTTGGGGTCAGAGCCCCAAAATCAGCACAGCACAGACAGGCACCATGGGGTGGCCAATGTGGTGATGGGCACAGGGCCATAATAAAAGTGATAATTCACAGCGTTACATAGTAATTAATATAATTCATTGGCTATTCTTTCCCAAAATCATCTCCCTTTGACCACCAAACTTTTCTATCCTTTCATGGGACCCACCACATGCATCCAGGTCCCTGAGCAAAAACAATCCCAGGGATGGGTTTTCCTTTTCCTGATGTAGGGATAACTCAGACTCTTTTCCCCAGCATGTTTTTGATGTTCACTGCAGGAACTTTATCCCCTTGTACGATAAGCAAAAGTGTAGATTGGGCCACACCAGCTGGTGGGCAGTCTCTGGGTGTTGACTGACCGGGTGGCCTTTGCTAAATATGTACCCCAGGAGGTGGAGGTCCCACCACCCACTGCTCTCAGTGTGATCTTTTACCATCCATTGCACCATTTGATCTTTCCAGAGGCTGATGTGATGGCATGACAGGGAATGTGATATTCCCACACAGTGCCATGCTCTTTGGCCCAAGTGTTTATGAGGTTGCTTTGGAAACTAATCCCATTGTCTGACTCAATTATTTCTGATGTGCTGTGCCTCCACAAGACCTGCTCTTCAAGACTCAGGACAGTGGTGTGGTACAAATGGTGTTTCCAGCCATCCAGTGGCTGATCCTCCCACTGTGAGCTCCTGCCTTGGTACATTTGGGAGACTGATACACTCAAGCTGCCTGGCCCCACCATATTGACATTTCAGCCATCATCTTCCATACCAGAGAGGCTTTAGTCACGCTGCCTGTTTCACATCCATAACCTCTGTGATAGTGCCCATGCTCAGGTCCACCCCTCAAACACAGCATCAATTTAGCCAGGACAGGACCCTGCCCATGTCACTCCATGATTCATTCCAGAGTGATGTTGGATTCTGCAGGAAGGGAATGTCTACATGCACACTCACATCCCTCCTGCTCTCTTCTTACTACTAGGGAGAATTCTTGCCTTTCAGTGTGAGCAGTTATGCAGATTCTCTAAAACAGAAATGTTTAGGAGAGGAAGCCCTGTTTCCTAAGGCTGTAATTGACTGTGGTGGTATACAAAAGTCCTCAGGGGGGATTTTTCTGGTAATGTAAGAGTTTATACAAGCTATCTTTAGAGTGTCTGGCCTAAACTTTGAGAAGTTAGTTAAATGGTATCCCTGTGAGCTGATGAAATGCCATGGGGTACAACATGCAGATGCTATATGAAAAGGGTTTTTTGTAGCAGAAAACAACTGGACATAATTAGAGGTTATCAAGGTACATCCACTCTATTATAGAATTAGGGAAGTGCTACAGTTAGTTGCAATATGGGGAAAAATACCACGAATGGAAGATACCTTTGTCATATAAAAGACTATAATTGCCCACAGATTGCTAGGCTTAAATTTTGCCTGGATTCTGCTGAGTGATGAGTAATTTTTCTGAAAGTTTTAAATAAAGTGAGAGCTCTGTGAAAAGTTATAATCACATTATGCTTAACTTTTGTAAATAAGAGCTTTAGACTATAGACAGCTGAAAAATGTGGAGGTTGAGTCTTGTGGGATATAATTTGCTGTGGTCTGAAATTAAATACCTTCAGAAGCGGTCTGACCTATCTGTGTGTGTGAAAAAGAATCTTAGTGGCATTGCTTATCAAACTTTCCTGACCTAAGAACTCAAAATACTAAAAGTATTTCAAAGTTTAGCAATCTTGCAAGGAAAGACAAGAAAGACTTCTGAAAAGGGTAATATTGAGCTCAAATACATGAAATGTGGATCAGTCAAACTAACAGAGAAAGCTCTGTGGATATTTTGAGTAAAGCTGATTTTATGCTTTTTAAAGCCCTGCTAGGAAATCAGATGACTACTACCATTAGGAAGTTGAAGACTGAGTTCCCTAACTCCTATCTGCTTATCCTCCCGTCTTTTAAATGGGACTGTTTTGCTTTTTATGATTTCTGGATTTAGACAAAGTACATTATATGAGCAATATTTGTTCCTAGATGAGGCAGCACAAAGTTAAACACACCTCCCCTTTTCCTGACAGAGTTAAGTTTATAAACTAGACTTTCATTTCTGTATTTTAATAAACTGGGTTCCTTGGAGGATTAAAAACAAGCAGGTCAAGACCACCTCAGCTCTTCTTCAGTTAACAGATTATGCCTCATTTCTGGGAACAGGCAAAACTTGATGGACCATTGTGGGACTGGGAGTGGAGACAAGTCTGTTGTAAAAATAGAGAAATATTGCAACTTTTAGTCTGAATGCTGTGAATAATTTTTTAAAATTAGTATTTTATTTTTCAGGGGAAAATGGGTAATAATGAATGTCCTTTTATTCCACCTGCCTTGCTTTTACAGTTTTCTGTGAGGTTTTACTGATGCAGTATCATTGCTAAAAAGACACTCCGGTCTGAGATTTCCTGTAGGTGGCAACAGTAACAAAGGAAGGCATGCATCCATGAGTGGGAATTTACTCAGCATCCAGGACAGGAGGAATATGGATAATGAACTAGTGTCACAGTCCAGCTCTTAAAGTACATGTCTATTATTTCCCTATACCATTTTCTAGGTACCCGAGCAAAAATCAAACATTTGAAATGGACATATGAGCTCAAAATCCTTATAACAATCCTTACAACAATTTCTGTGTCAGGAATGGATGGCAACGTTGACACTGAGCATCAGGGAGGTGTGATGACACAGGCAGTCAATAACAGAATTACTAAAAATGAGAATTCAGCACTGTTGTGAGATAGGTGGTTTATTCTTTCAGATGTATAGCATGTAGCTGCTATAGCAGAAGCACAACCATAATTACTCAATTCTTAATTGAGTAATTAAAGAGAGGGAGCTTTAAAAGTTTATTTTGAAATGTGTTCTAAGTTAGGAAGTGACAACAATACATGACCAAATGTAGTTGTCAGCCTTCAGCCATGAAGTAACTCAAAGAACAGCACTGCAAAAAAACAGCTGGTCTTAAAAAAACCTTGCCTGTGTGTACATCCTGTTCCTGGTGTGTGTTTGAGAGAAACTTGTTGCCAGAACTCCCTTTTAGGGCGCATACACCTGTGGGATATTTGTACGTGTTCTACTTGGGAGCATGAGAGATAGTGGCTCCCTGGATTCCTCCTCTGGAGATACACATGCAGTGAAATGGAATGGAATGGAATGGAATGGAACGGAATGGAATGGAATGGAATGGGATGGGATGTACTATTTCAGGAAGGGAAGGGACTTGAAATGGTCATCTAAACCAACTGCCTGACCACTTCAGGGCTGACCAATAGTTAAAGCACACTATTAAGGATATTGTCCCAATGCTTCAACACTGACAGGTTTGGGGCATCGACCACTCCCTCTAGGAAGCCTGTTCCAAGGTCTGAGCACCCTCCTGGTAAAGAAATGCTTCCCAGTGTCAAGTCTGAACTTCCCCTGGCACAGCTTCGAACAATTCCCACATGTTCTGTCACTGGACACGTTATTTAGCCTCTCCCATTAAATAATTTACTTTATTATATAATAATAATTAATAATAATGAAGAATTAAGTACCCCTTGCCATAGCGGCTTTGTAAGGGAGATGGAAAGAAACAGACAATCCAAACTACAACAGTAGTTTGGGATCTGGGAAAGAGCAGAGGACACTGCAGGTAGGAACTGCATAGTCTGAACTGCAGTGCTATTTCCTATGAAACAGCATGTGTGCCTCCTTTCATCTGTCAAGGTTTGGGTGTTCTTTGGGGTGTAGTTTTTTGGGTTTTGTCTGCTTCTCAAGCAGCAGAACTTAGACATGTCTAAGAAATCTTCACGTATTCTTCTCCTACAAAGATCCAGTAATACAAAATATAAAGTTTTTTGGAATTTCATAGCCTCAGCAAAGGTGTAAACTACATTGCATTCCAAAGTATGCAAAATTCAAAGTTCACCTTCAATTACTTTTACTTGACTAGTTCATGAGTTCATGTGGTCATCTGAAGATTTTTTGCTACAGAATCTCTTGATGGTTTCTGTATCAGTAGGAAAACAAAATTTTCAGGAAGCTGTAACAACATGGTTGCACAACTGAGGACTTCCTTAGTAGCCCTGGGTTGTCATTCCTCAAGAACAGTTTCATTCCATCACACTGGATGTAGAAGTTCTCTAGAAGACAAGACATTCATCATATTTGTTATGTGCCCTTTACAGAAAATGAGAATCTCTCATGAACTTCAAGGATTTGTAGTTTTCTTTCTTAAAACTCCATTCCTCCTCCTTTGCATAAGGAAACTATTGTTTGTGGAATATGACATGGGGGTGGAAGATGACTAAGGAATTAGTAATAAAAATTTTAGTTGATTCTCAGATTATTTAGAAAGAATTGGCAAGACTGGAATGCAAACTCAAGAAACTTCCCTTTATTTGTCAAATTAAATGTAGTGAGGGTATAACCTGACAAATACTAGTCACACCTTCCACTACTTACAATAATTTCTATGCTTTGTTAATTGGTTTGCTCTGGGTTGGAGAGTTTTCATTATTTTATCACTAGTGGTGATGTTATCATTGGTGGAGGAAGTTATGTTTTCCTGAACTTCTTTTCCTTTTTTTGCTGAGTTTGGAAAGGAGTCAGATAAAGCAGATGAAATGTCCTATGAAGAGTGGCAACATCAGTCTTAGGTAAGTGTAACACCACTGCCAGTAAGTATTCAGCATTGCTTGTTGAGGTCATTTATGGAACACCAGGAAACTCATGGGAGAGGAAAAACTTCAAAATCCCTGTAGTTTACAGTCTTTCCTCTCTATGTTTCTAGAGAATCCTAAAACCTTGATGATTCCCAGGTAAGCCAGGCTATGAAGCCTAGAAAGATGCTTGTGGTGCTCACTGTGGGGAAGAGTTTTGCATTCCAAACTCTTCTGTAAGGGCCTGATGCTCTAAATCTGCTTGGCTGCACCCTCAGATTGGCATGAGGCAGAGACACTTCCTTTGGAGTTTAAGAAGTTTCTATTGGTTCCAGAGTAATGAACTTCAGGGAGGGGGGAAAAAAGTGAATACCCTGTAAAGACCTTCTGCCTTCTTAAAGTAGCCAGGTTTTCACTATTGAGGTATAAGGTCTTAAGAAATACTGAGGCATCATACCAGTCCCATAAGAATCTCTTTATTTGTGTCCATTTTTATTTAGCACATTACAGCTTCAGCAGACATGGAGCAGATGCGTGTACCAACATTTGCACATAAATGTTGTGAAGACACAAAGAAAAGCACTGATCTGCGGGGCCAGCCCAGTGGAGTTACTTGCAGGAAAGGATAACTTGCTGCAGAAATTCAGTCATTTCTACTTGCATCAAGGCAATAAAACAAGTGCAACTTCTGTTAACAACAGACTGTAGCTCTAATTCAAGTAGATATCTGACAAAAGAGAACTGATTTTATGTGCTGATAATATAAGTTGGTAAAGACAAGAAGTTGATTTAAAGCCTTTCAAGTTCTGAGAGATGCAAGGGACTGTTTCAACTCTTACCTAACATCTACCTAGAATGTTTTATCCCCATTAATAACAGTGGAAGAACTGTTAATTAGTATAAGAAATAAAAACTAAATCCTGTCTCTACTACAGACATCATTATGCTTGAAAAATCTAAAATTTACTGTAAGCTTTTAGATCGGTAAGTTATGTAGTGCTTTGCACTGAAATCAAAGAGTCTATTAAGAATCCTCATTTATTTTCATCTAGTTACTTCTAATCTCAAGAAGTGAAACTAAATTACAGTGGCCACATGAGTGCTTTACATAGAGCTGATAGAGTTCAAAACACAGGACTAAGGTTTAGTAAGGCTTACCAGAAAGTCCAGTGGGTTTACAACAGAAGAAGTTAAGACAAGAAATTAAACCAGTTAAATGGTGATACATTTCAAACTTTTTACATGCTTAAAACCTAGAACTTTGTTGTAAACTTTATCCTCTTCAGCATATCCCCTCCTAACAAAAAGTTGTCAAGGAATGATTAGCTAAGAAATCTTTCATTTTTTCTTCAAATGACAAACTGCATGCTGACCTACAGAACATGAGGTACAGCAGGTCTTATATTTCCCTATCCAAGCTGCCAGCCCCAAGGGCTATGCTTTCCAGCTCAAAGCTTAAAATGCTTTCTCTTATGACACTTCTACATCCCCTTTTATAAAACATATCTCTCCAGGTTGAAACTGACCTGCTGAGTTGCACTGTGTGCTTCACTCTTTTGCAGTTCTTGCATCTGAAAATTTACAAAGAATGTTTATACAACAATTTGTTGCAGAAAGCCAGAAGTCCTCAAAACTTTATTTTAAGTCTTTAGAATTCAAGATTGCATACTGGAAATAATTTTTATCCTATCAAACGCTTAAGCTTTCTTTCTGCTTGTTCTGTGAGCTCACAACTGCCATACCTTTACTCTAGGCTTTAAAGAAATGTCAGCATGGAGGTGGAAACATGGGAATTTCAGTAATTCATGCCTGATTAATTAATGTAATTGTTTTTGTTGAAAATACCACAGTGTGAAAGAGTACAGATGCAAATCTAAGAAAAAATAATTTTTTTTTACATTGATTGTAAAAAATACCTTTATTCTCTTAGCAGCTTTGGTTGCACTCTTCCTGATTGGTCAGGAATATATCAAGTAACAACAAGAGCATCTCCACTCAGGAAGTTTAAGCACTCATACAAAGTTGTTCTTAGTATAGTCAGAAGAGATTTCAGATCTTTACGAGCAGAAAAAGCTTGTGGGAGTTGTAGTCTGTCCCCTTAAGATATTATTCTGAGGACTGATGTCCAAGGCAGCTGCTGTTTTAAAAGGAATTCAGGAAAAAGTGTCTGTAATGGTACCACTCCTTAGCTAAAGGTGGCTTGTGCTTTTGAGTGTGATCTTAAAAAGCACTCTTCGAATAATTCTGGATAACAACTTGTTTTAACAAAAATAGGCAAGAAGTTGTACTTCAGTCATGTTCTGTTAATTTTGTGGGATTTAATGCATCCATTTCTAGCAAATCACTTCAGGCCAAAATACACTTCATCACTCCAAGGAAGTTATTCTTTCCTATATTTAGTATCCATCCATTTAAGAATACACACACTGTACCAAATACTGTGTTACAACAAAACATGCAACAGTGAATAATCTCTATAATCAGGTGCCTAGAACACATAATTTCACAATTTACAGCTTTAGTAGTGGGGAATACATCCATTATGCCATCTCTCACAATAATTCCCTGTATATTCAAGAAGATCCATTCAGAATTTTCCCTATGAAATAGCTTTGTGCTACCAGATGCACCACAATCAAAGTGTTAAGAGTAATTTCATAGACAAAGAGACAACTAAAGTGCAGAGCCTGAGGGATATATACTTTTTTATTTATGTTACTGCAGAAAGAGATTACTGAAAGACTTCTTCTGCATGAAGATGAATAAAATATTTTCATTAAGCTTCAGATGCTGCCCACTGCATTGCTTTTAAATAAAAATGCATACTCTCTATCAGTCACAGCAAAGTAGTAAGTAAACTTACAGCACATTCCTTTAATATATCAAAATGTTTCCAAGGCAATATTATTGAACTTATACCACAGTCCCCAGTAACATCAAGCTGCACCAAGGAGGTGGTAGGGAAACTTATCCAGTTTAAGTGCTCTTCTTTTCTTCACCCAGCAAGTTCACTGTTGCTTTCTTGGCTGCAGGAAAATAAAATCGAGTTTAGTCATAGGCCAACAGACAAAATGGGTTATCAAATGTTCTTGAACTGCATGAAAAAATATTTCCTTTTACTCACAAGAGATAGAACATAGAAGAAAATCATAGCTTTTGTATACACCTAGATACAGTGATAAAACTGATCACAAAAACATTAAAAAATAAATCATAAGTAAGGAGTAGTACAGTAACTATGGTATTGTTAAAACAGGGCTGCTCATAGTGTTAAGAACATACAGGTTTGCAGGAAGAAGTATATCATAATGGTAATACAGGCTTGGAATAATGCTAATATTTGTGTGTAAATACATATGTGTATGCATGGTTTGTTAAAAAAAGGCTGTTGTTTTGTTTTGGTGGGTTTGTTTTGGTTTGTTTGGTTTGTTGTTGTTTGGGTTTTTTTTGGTTGGTTTTTTTTTTTTTTGTAGAAATCTTTATACATAAAAATAGGAAAAAGAAAGAATAAGTGATGAAATGAGGACAGGAAAATCCCACGTGCAACATGGAAGGACATTAATTAAGATACATGCCTAACAATAAGGACTCCAAAAGAATCATGCACGAAAATTTCCAAGAATACTTGAGCAAGGCAGACCTTTTAAGCACACAGGAGAACTGCTTAAGTTGGTAAGATGAAATGAGGCTCCATTATTGTTTGGTGGAAAGGACAATTAAGATGCTTTGAAATAGCATATAGATAAAATTCCTTTCAAGTGAATCTTAAAAAACCCTTTATTTTAGCTACTTAATGAATTTCCTTCTCTTAGTCATAAAACATCATCAGATATTTCAGAATGCAAGGGTTCACAACAGAATGCAAGGAAATAAAAAACTTAAGCAATCTACAGGCAGTTATAACACGTAAAAACAAAATGTAAGTAATTCCTTTAAGAGTGAGGAATCCTTTGACCTCACTCTTTGAAATGCAAAAATATATGCATGGGAAAACTGCACTTTCCATGTTGTTATGTACTGTTGTTACCTGTTTACTGCACAACTGGGAGCCCCTCTATACTAGCAGGTATTTGAGGGAGTATTTCAGGAGACATGAGGATACACTGAAACAATAACTGTATTTATGAAAGAAAGGTATGTCTGGACCTGCCGCTAGAGAGAATGTTTTTAGTGGTGTGTATGGTGGGAAGACACAAAAACAATTCCATTTCTTCCACTCATTCTAGCCTAACTGCAATTCTAGAAAGCAAGATCCACTGCAACCCCCATTTCCCAAATTTAACTTCTCCACTGTAATTTACACAGTCTTCTCGCAATTTATTTTTGTTTCCTCCAAATGATGAATATTAAGGGAGCTCCCCAGTGCAGCTCCCCCTACTTGCTGCGACCAGTGAAGGGCCTTTTGCTCACCCTCTTTAGTGATGGTGTCTGCAGTCTCTGCAGCCTTGTCTTTCAGGTCCTGCACCACGCTGTCCAGCTGGGCCTCGTGCTTCAGGAAGAAGGGACGGATAATCCGGTGGTAGAGGAACTCTGCCCCGTTGGAAGGGCTTGGAGCCATGCACCACAGCAGGAAGCCACACTGTGAGAATGAGAACATCGGCCTGAGTGGAAGGAACCATGAGCAGGAGACAAGGTGCCTTTCCTAAGTGCCACAGAACCGAGCACAGTGAGAACAGGGAGTCATTCCCAGTGCGGAGAGCACACACCAGGACAGCTACATGCAGCCAATCTTCATACTGGAGTAATCTCATGGATAGTTATATGAAAGAAAAAAGCCATCAGTTTCTCTCAATATTTCTAAAACACATGGCACAGGCCTCACTGAATGTCTAGATCCCTAAGTGACCTCGATTCAGCCAAAACACATCCCTCTCCTCTTTGCCTGTCTGCCTTGAAAACACAGTGGGGAAAAGAACAGGATTGTGTGTACCCCAGAGGTCAATTGACGAGGAGGAGAGATAAGTCCAAGCTGCACACAGTGCACAAATAAGACTAATGCCTCTGGATTACAGTTTAGGTGTAGCTTTTAGAGCACCATCTGCTCTCCAGAAAAATCGAAGATCACAGTGTGGGGTCATATTTCTGCATCTTACAAAAGGGGATTGGAAGGACAGTTATTACAGGTACTACAAATCCCTGTCTTTACTACTGAAGCACTTTTATTTGGCTTCAGTTTCACTGCCATACACCACACAAAGACAGTCATGCAGAGCAAGATGAAACATTTAAAGGACACGGAGTACAATAAACTAAATCTGCTTGAGCAATGAAAATACATATAAAATTATTTTGCAGGATAAAACTGCAACAAAATGAAGTACATTTTTCCAACATTTCTGCAGTTCTTTCTGTACACAAATAGTACAGTATCATTCCATGTCAAAAGCCTCTCCAGAAAATGAAGGCATAACAGCTTTTCTCAGACTACCCTTTCCTGAAACACAAAACAAAACAACCTCAGCCTCAAAACATGCCTTGTTTTCATGTTAGACAGGATTCCATGTTTGAGGATTTCCACATCTCTGGGCAGAAAGGAATCAAAACACACAGTGTTCTTCAAGCAAGGTCTCAAAATATTTTGGAATATGTCTCATCTGTTCCTTCCCAACAAGGTATACTGAGACTGCATGTTCTCTAGGTTGTACTCTTCACATCTGTAAAATTTTGGCTTTGTCTTCTCTGCAGTGCCAGACCAATTTACCATCCTTTTGGGTAAGCATTAAGCTTTCTTCTTTAAACTATTTGATTGTGGTATCAAGGCAAAATGACTGAAAGGAGTGTTTGCCCAGAAGAGAAAGGAAGGTTTTTTTAAGTAAAGTGTTCACCAGAGAGATTGGCCCACCAGGAAAATTCCAATGAAGTAAAACAAATAATTCAACATGCAATAAAATCTGGTACCACTAAGTAGCAGCTGATGAATTATTAAGTATGGTCAGAGAAAATAAAGGCAAAAAGTGCCTTTATCAATATAAAGACTGATTTTCAAAAGCTTCAATTCTTTGGAACTTAATATAACAGAAAGACTACATGGTGCTATCTTATGTTGTTGTCTTTCACTAAAAGCTGAGAAGTGTACTGACTTTATTTCCTGTTCAAGAATATCTGATTAATTACTGAAAGTTACTTCTCCCACAAAACTGTACAAGTATCTCAACTTCTACACCAAAAATGTTAGTTCTCCTTTGTTTTAGAAAAAATCCCTCAAACGTGAGTCCAGCTTCCTCTAAAACCTTGAAATTTCTCTTTCCCGGCCTAAGAACAAAATTAGTAATTTTGATTTGACAGCTTTGTCCCACTGTAGCTGAGAAACAGGTAATTATAGATTTGTTTTCAAATACCTATTACTTTTGAATTGTACTGCAACAGATGTTTATATACATTGGACATGTACCAAAGTTGAGATTCTCACTCATTTCCAAGCTTGAAAATGTTACACTGATAACGTATTTTATTTCACCCCTATCTCTCATGAAACTGAACTAACACAGGCTATTGAAAATAGAGAGGGGCTGTAAGAGGTTCCAGCAAGCTCAGAGTGATAAAATTGTTAACTGGGAAAAAAAAACTCCAAACCCAAAATATATTCTTTGCAACCCTCCAGACCAGACAGAGGAGGGAATGGAATTCACGTGAGCTCAGTCTGGCTCGCTTGGACCTGCTCCTGGCAGCACCAATTTTAGCATTACAGAAATAGCATTACAGTACTTCAAGGCAGGGCCATTAGTGGAGTAAGGAGTCCCTCACTCCCACCACCAAGAATACTCATAGGATGACAAACTCTGCTGCTTTTACTGGCTACTGTACTCTAATGCCTGAATGCCACAGAAATCTTTAAAGCCTGAAAAGAAGTATTTAAAAACAAATCATAAGCACAAGAAATTATGAGTTGCATGCGTATCCTGTGCTTCAGAGATAAAAAAAACCCAAAGAGATAAATAAGAAGTGGGCATTACCAAAAAATAGAAAAGCCCATAAAATCCAAGAAAAAGCCCATAAAATCCAAGAAATGTCATCTGGAGAACAAAAGTGTATACAAACATCATAACATATTTAAAGGACTTCTTCAACATTCCTTTCTCCCACCCATAAAATTTTCTAGTCCGCTGCAAACTTTAATGTCACAGAGTCTAAACTGTGGACTTTGGGGACTCTGGAAGCAGTGGTGCTCAATGTTTCAGTCATGTACATGAAGGTGTTTTTAAAATACTGAGCAACTAAATCTCAGTCTGGAGTGGAAGCTACAAGCCATATCAAAGAGATGTGAATACACAAACTTAGCACATCTTGAGAATGAAAGCAAGCTCGAAATTTTCATGAATGAATATCTGGGCTTCTACTTCATGAAAGAGATATGGAGACATCATAGCTACCCTCCAAGAGGCTTTAGTTCATGGATGGAATGAAATGTGGAAGCTGCCTGATTCCTCCTTCTCCTCCTGTGGAGTAATCTCATCTTTCCACCCATTCAGCAACATTTTCTGATCCTCAGCCAACACCTGCCTGCCTTTGTACAAACCTCTCCTACCAACCACTACTGAGAGCAAACACTTGGCTTCTTTGTGCCTTCTGCAGCTATCGTAGAAAGCTGTGTATTGACATAATTCCTTGTGCTTGCTTTTGCAGAACTGAGAAAAGTGCCTTTCCCTTAATTACAGTACTACATGTAACTGCGGCACACCTGATACCATTTTATCAGAGCCATTTTTGGTCTTCACTTGGAAAGTCAACCTGAATTTCAGTCGTGTGCTCTTCAGAAAGAGAGCTGTGGTGGCATGAAGAAACCATTGCCACATCTTCTTCCAGAATTTAGAAAAGAAGCCCTGAAAATACACTGTATGAATTCACAATTGTAAGCATATACCAGCGCAGGTGATGGATTAAAGTCATAATTCTACTAAAGTAGAAGGTGTCCAAATGATTACCAGAGTTGAGGCTTGTTAAAGACTGAAAAGGAACAAGGCAGACATGTAAACCAGCTGTTGCAGTCAATTTTTGCCTATAAAATATGGCATTTCCTGGAAACAGCTTTTGACATCACCAGGTCTTATCATTAAAATATTTAATGACCCCACCACAATAGCTGGCAAGTAAATTGTTTTCAGAATTTTGGTGCGAGTAAACCAGGCTAACAAAACAAAAGAGAAGGAAGAGAACAGCCCACTGAACCAGAAAACTGGTAACAGTTCTTTGAGATAAAGAGCAGGCTCTGCAGCAAGCTAAAATGTCTTTTGCGCAACAGCACATAGAGTGATCAGCTATCACCTAGAAGAATTTAACATGTTAAAGTTGACTGACACCTTAGATAACAAACAAAGCTTGGAACACATTAACCAAATCATTGCTGCTAGTCAAATCACACTGGCAAACACACATTAGCAACCATCTCCTCTGATACCTACCAGTTCCTTTCAGGAAACGGAGCTTAATTAAAAATTAAAACTGTAGGACAAACTATTCTTGTGTTCCAATTTCCATCTTTGCTCCAATAGCACAGATGTTACTACCTCCTTCAACGGCCCTCAGGATTTTACTCTCCATCTTTACTAATCCACTTAAAGCAAAAATAGAGCCACTCTACAGGGCTTACTATGTCATTTGTCCAAATTCACCTGAGCACCAAGAGAAGGAACTGTCTTTGGTTTGTTTTTTTTTTTCTTTATGGGACAGTTCCACTGTCTTTTCTTCTTTCCTAAAACCCAGTAGACCTTTCCCTTCCACCCATCCCAACTTCCCCTCCTGCATCACAAAACCATCAGCTGTAAACAGATCACTTTCACAGTAATAAACTACACATAACCTGCATGTAAAAAGAAGGTGTGACCTGGGAATGATTCCAAATGAATCTGTTGTCATCTACCCATTCCTGGAGACATTAGATCAATTTTATCAAAAGGTCCCATTTTAAGAGAGGGGTCGCATGAATTAACGTACCTTTAGCATGTAGTAGAAAGGGAACCATGACAGAAAGATATCAGAGAAGAATTCAGCTATGCTGAAAATGCCATACACAACCCAGTAAGTCAGCCACTGCGTGTCATCATCTTTGTTGGGACTTTCAATGGCCTTGATTCTGCAAGGAAAATAAAGAAAAGAGAGGAGAACAGTAGCATCAGTCTCATCTATAATGATGAAGATTTTATGACTCAGATTCTTTGTTATATGTGGCTCTCCATATTTTAATTACACAAAGAAAACTAATTAGCATCTATTATACAGACAGCGTGTCAAGACCATTGAACAGCAAAGCTTATCCCTATATACCACACTTTAAAACTAAAAGATACTCAAGATATTTCTACCTCTGGGATTACAAGGAGGAAAAAAAAACCCAAACAAAACCAGAGAGCATTGTGACCTTGCTCACAAAACATTTTGAGGGGCAAGAAAGGGAGGAGATAATCTTTGGCCATGGTTCCAGTTCTGGAGGCATTGTGGTAATCCTGATCAGAAGGCTACTGTACATCAGAGCATTACTGATCCACATAACAGATAACCTGAGTGAGCCCAGTCCTGCGAGGCACAGGATCACACCACCTGCCTGGCCTTGCCTACACCCATCAGTGACCATCCTCCTTCTCTGGCTGTCAGAAAGGAATGATGAACAGAGTTGTTGTCTTGGATGAAAAAATCCTGTAATACCTTAAGTAATCAAATTGGGGTAGCCTTGCCTCCAGACAAGGCCTGCACAGTGGGCTATGTGTGGATCAGAAATTCATTCAGTGCTGCACAGCTTGGGGTTCCCATGAGCACCAGCGGTATAAAACTGTCTATACTATTCTGGTTTTTTGACATAGTTAGCTCTAATAAATAGCACTTTAAATGTACTCATGCATGCACTAGATTCCTCTTTGAAAAGGTAAACTTATGCCTAAGATTTGGTCTAAGTCCTAACAAGCACTTGGTCTACATTAGCAGAGGGGATCCAGATTTATATGCTGAGGAATATGTGTTTGCATCACCCAATATATTGGTCTATAAATTAATTCCTACAGGACTTGCAAAGTCTGATGTAGACTAAAGTATTAAGAACAGAGTAAAAAAACCTTTACTAAAGTATTGGGCTTTCTGCATAATGATTTAATGGGTTTTTGTTCTCCATCTGCTATGAGAATGCAGTTCAAGTTTATATAGTTTTACAAAACAGAAACTAAAAGATGCACATGTGCTCTTTCAGTAAAAGTAGTGGAGTGGAGTTTCTAGAGCCACTAAATTCCAGATTAGCAACGTAAGAAGTTTTAAAAGAAAATACTAGCAAATCTAAGCCTGATAATTTCAAGCTTAAGAGTCTTAGAGAGCATCTGTCCTCTCCACTTATGCTGGAGGATTAAAATCTGTAGACTCAGTTTAATCAATTTAGTTTAAATTCTTGTATCACTTCTTCCTTTAATATCAGCTGTATTGTTTCTGAAGTAGCATACGTGAGATGTACCAGAAGTGCCAAGTTTTCTGTAAGTTCCCTTAAAAAGGCAGATTTAAGGAGGTTTACAAGGCAAAGAAACTTGGCCATAAGTCCATTTCGTGGTCTGTGAGCTGAAAAATGCTGTGGATTCTGTCACTTCATAGTTCTGTAAGTTAGGGAGGAGCAGGGGGAGTTGGGGGAAATAATTCCTGTGACATGCTGTATGTTTTAGCAAAAGCACTGGCAAACCCACCACATGCAGAGGGAGCTGGCACAGCTCCTGGACTGAATTACTTTGAAATGCAGGACAAGGATCTGATACTTAATTCATGCATGATTTCTGCTGGAGGGTGAGGCTGGCCAGCAGTGTCCTGCAGTGGGAAAAGCAGCAGCCTTTGCCATACCCCATCAATAAGGGGATCTCAACAACACACAGCACCAGCACAACTGGAAGAACAGGTTTTCCACAGGTCTTGCAACAGCAGGTCTAATTCCTGCTACTCCTACCATCACAGGCAGCCCTAGTCCAAGCAGTCCCAAAGGCAGTGACAGCTTCAGCTGCTCCTACTCCCACTGTAAAGCACATATTTTCCATGGCCACACCTCTGAAGGTAGGACCAGGTGAGGGGGTTGTACAAAGATAGCCCCTGAACACCACAGGAGTTAAGAAAGAAGGCTATAGAGCTATTTTCAATGTGTGAAACTGCACTTCTGGAGGGAAAGAAAAAAGTACATGGACTAGTAGGGATGTGAGGGTGGTGGATAAACGGACCAGATAAAGGCACCGATTGCAAAGTTTCTCAGTGTTTAGGAAAACCTGCTGTAGAGGCTCACCATGGGAATTCCTTTAGTTCTGACAATTTCTCCATTAGAGGCAGAGAAGAGAAGGCTTATATTACCACAACAAGCATCCTAGCTTGGTATTAGTGAGAAAATACCTTGCAGTTAACCTGCCAGCAGTCTTCCTGTTTTCCAGCCACCATATATGAAGTGAAATCATATATGTGTTTAAGGGAGCATTGTTTCATCTTCCTTTTTAACATTATTAAAATCATCTCAGTAATGATGAAAATCAGCTGTCATTAAAAAAAAAAATAGAATCTCCAATTTTGTGGCAAAAAGCAGATGGCATATCACTGTGTTAATGGGCCATGCTCTATTATCTTTCCTCTGGAAACAAATGGCCTTTGAGAGCTCCTAAATGCAGTGCCATGGGTGTTCTCCCTTTGAACATTCACCATCTGCTGCTGTAGTTCCTCAGGGGATACATGAACAACACGCCTTTTTTTTGTCAGACAGCCACGAGCAGCAGCACTGCAAGTAGTCAAAGCCCCATCTGATTCAGCCAGCTGATGCACACAGCATTAAATCCACACGTGGCTGTTTTCTTACACACTGCAGGGAACAGCACATCTCCCCTGATATTGGTGGGCAAGGTCGGGGCAGCACCCTACCACAGCCAGCAGGGAAGAGCCATGTCAGCTCAAACTGCTCCTGCGGGCCATGGCTCCAGTCCCAGCTGGGAGAGAGGGAGGGGGGAAAAGCAGGTCACAGCAGGGCCATCAGTGAATGAAAGTTTTAACTGAAGTCAAGGAAAGGCAAGTATTTTATAAATATCTTGCTCTGGAATGGGGAGTGTGTCCCTCAGATGAGACAGGGAAATCCAGCATAACATCACCCTGTTGAACAAAAGGCAAAAGTTACCTCCATCCCTTGCTACTTACACACTATTTCAATAGTAAGTCACAGAAAATAGTATTTGTCCAAGAATAAGCACAGTAAGTTATGGAGAATATCTGAGCAGAGAGGGATTTTTTTATCCATTTATAACTACACTCCTTTGGACATGAGAATCACACCTTAATAAAACTTAGTCTTCCAAGTTATTCTAGAGGTATTATCCTGGTCTAATGCCCTGTGTAATTAAGCTTAGAGAGACATCATAGGCATTACTTCAAACCAGGAACACTTCATTCTTCTCCATGTTAGGTCAGCAACCAAACAGGCTGATATTCAAAATGCAATCTCCATCAATAAGTGAAAAGTTACAGAGCAAGAGGCACTGACACTATATCCTACTTTAAGATTGCCTTCTTATAAATAATTTCTGTGTTGCAAGAGCAAATAAGTCAGCCTCATGAACACATTATATCAAGATTTTCTAACAAATGAAGGACCATCCAAAGACAATAGCTTCACATTTTAAAAAAATATACCATTTTGTCTAGTGCTGATCTGATTAAATTCCACCTTAGTTATGCACAGTAATTATATATCCCAAAGGATTTTTTACACTGCTTAATCACTAACTGTAGAGGACTTTAAGTAGAGCTTCAAACAACTACTTACAGTAGTTCTGCACCTTGGAGGTAAAAGCAATCTCTAGGAACAGCTCCAGTAGTCTGGAGAGTAAATATCACAGCTCAGTTATTTTAAAAACAGCTGCCTGACCAAGAGTGAAAATAACCTGCTCTGGGGCAGCACTGCGACGGATGGGGAGCCAAGAGAAACTTCATTTTCAGCCAGATCTGTTCCCCAGAAAACCTGCTAGCTGGTGGTGCCAAGAGGGAAGAGTGGAAGTTGTCACATTCTGTGGCAGACCAGGGTTCCCATCCGTGCTGTACTTAGAGTGTCAGAGCACTGGCTCAGCTTTGACCCTGTGCACCCTAAAACCAGTCAAACTTTACCCTAGATCAATTGTGGCTACTCATCCTGCTACTGATAGTAACAGACACAGGTCTAATTTTAGTAAGTTGCCAAGTGGAGCTCTTTCACTTAGAGCATCTGACTCATTTCAACAAAAAAATCAGCTCTTTTCCAAGAAGAGACTGCTGCTCCTCAATTAGCTCTGGCACAGCAAATCATTTGTTACAGTAAATTCACATATAGTACATATAGTACTCACAAGCTAAGTTATGAGTTTGGAGTCAGGATTTTACTGAGCTGAGTCCAGATCTGGGAGGCAGAAATAAAGAAATGCCAAATTTTATTGCTGTGGTCTCATGTCAAGCAATCACCCTTATCCCTTCAATTTACAAGGTGAACCTGAGGATTCTTATATAAATAAAGTTACAGGTTCAAGGCAAAAGATCAGTCTCCCTTAAACCCAGTGCTCATGTTGTAGCTGGGAAAGACTGGACCATTTTGTTCATCCTTCCTTCAGTTTTCTGGTCAGTGCTATATGAAGTAAGTAGGTAGGCATTTTTGTCATACCCTTAACCAAGAGTAAGTTTGGGATTGGTTTTTCTTCATTAAACTTAAAAACCCATGAAATCACCTATATTTCTAGAGCTTATGCTTACTGGTCTGCCCCAACTCTTTACAGCCGTTTGTAAAATAAAAATTTACTTCTAGCTATGTATCCAGACACCCACACAGAATCAACACTCCACTGTATCACAAACTTCCTTAGCTTGGTGCCTCCCTGTCATCCTCATGTCAGACTCATCCCTGGCAGGCTGCCTCCCTGACATCTCACATCATTTCACTGAAACAAGTACCTTTGGATTCACTTTATTGTTTTGGCTTCTACATTATTACCCATCACCTAAAAGCATTCTGCTTTCCATCTTTCTTGCTTTCCATCTTTCTTCCTCCTCACTGACTGCAACAGCAGTCATGCATTTGCAGGTATAGAAAAGATCTTCCTGCCAACTGCACTTACACAACTGCTGTGATTTAAGTCTACCAGTTCCCCTCTCTCACAATTTTGAGGATGTAGCAGAAGGGATCAGAAAAACTCATCAAGGATAGCAAGAGAGGGTTTCACTGACCATGCACAGACAGACATTATTAGAAGACACCAAAAAGCTACATGAGGGTAGTACAAGGGGTTCTAACTGTGTTTCTTGAAAGTAAATGGGGACCGAGGCAGCAGGAGGAACACATGCCGTTTTGCCCACACATGGAGTCCTACAGCCTACATGTTAACACAAAGCTAGATTCCTGAAACAGAGAGGGGGGAAAAAGCAGGCATCCTCTCATTTCACTGCTCTCTGCTCATTCTTGGCCTGCTCTCTTCTGGAGCAAGTATTTGTAGGGCCAACCAATGAGTCAGTTCCCCAGTTCTGATTCAGATCAAAACCAGCTTCCCAAAACACAATCCCACACATGTTGGCTCTTCTGCAGGAATTAAGATGTCTTAGCGCCTCAGTTCAGAGTAGACCCACCCATATAACAAACACTTTTATATTTTTAACCTATAAGCAAGATTTGGAAGTAAAATCAAAATTTTCATACTGTTATCACAGTATTAGACTCCCTGAACCTAAACATTTGCTTTCTTTAGAAAGGAAAGCACATAATTTGTCCATATGACTGATAAGGTGGCTTTTAAACACGGCACTCTAAAACCTAAAAACCAAAAACTGAGTGTGCTTGGAGGGACTGATTTGGCAGGACACATTAAAAAAAATCAAAATACCCTTTTTAGTGTCTGAAGCCCCAGATTATTAGGCACAAGAGAAAACAGCACAAGTGCAGACAGATTTGAAAATTTTCTACTTATATTTATACTGGGCATTGTGAATCTGGTTAGATATGTCAGCTCCCTCAAATCATATTTATAAAGGAGCAGCAGACCATTACTTCTGAACCTTGGCACATCATGCATGATTTTTCATGCAGAAACAAAGTAAGCATTTGCCTTAAAACTTGTTAAGAGAAATTTGCTGTCCTAGTTCTCAAGAAATACACAAACAGTTTAATCTTTTCTAAATAACTGTCACCAAAGAAAAGCAGTGGTCCTGTTTTAAAGGCATGAAAGAGGAAAAGGAACTAGGAGACAGGCTCAAGACACCATGACAATATTCAAACTTCAGTTGAGTGTTTATACTTCTCTACAATCAATCCAGATTGTTTCCTGCTAGTAAAATGCTACGAGCAACATTTACATAGTAACAACAGCTAAAGTGAAGTAACAGCATAAAATTAGCCAAAGCAGAGAGAGGCATTCTTGCACTATACTGCTTTTCTCCCTTGAAGACACTAGTAATAAGTTCAGACATTTTACTGCCCAAAGCTATTTTCATCTTCGCAATTTTTAAACCAAGCATGACAGCACTTAAGAAATTTCCAATCCTCTGCACACATTTCTTAGTCATCAAAGGCTCCCTTCCTGCTTGCACTCTAATTTTTCCGAGGCAGTTAACCACCACTAACTATGGGTGGAGCTACATTTGAACACGCTAGCTCTGGAAAGTTTAGAGAAGCAGTGAAAACGCTGGCAATGGTATTTACCCACTTGCCAGCACTCACTTTTTCCATCTCTAGCCTGATTACTGCCTTGTGCTAGAAGTTTAAAAACTTGAGTCCATGATGTGTGGCAAACTTTTCAGTGCTGGTCTTCTGCAACCAGAAGACCAGCACTGTAAATTAAGTATTAGATTTCTTCTGTAAATTAAGTATTAGATGTCAACTTAAAATTATTTTTTCTCTTTCATCACATAGCACTTATAGACTTCCAAGGAATGAGAGTAGAGATTGCCTAATCTATTGGGAAACAGCCAGAGAACTACTCCTTCATTTTGCCTATGTTAAGAGATTGAGGTAGGCCCTTGCTATGACATGTCATGTGGATGTACAGGGAGATTTCTGTATTGCCAAAGAAGAAATTCCTCTATGTATGAAACCACTAAAGATTTACCCGAGGCAGAGCTGGAGGTGAACAAGGAGGAGTAAGGAGGGAAACAGCTATGCCTGCTTGAATCTTTATCAGGCATTAAGGAGGGAGCTGCCCCCTCCCCTGGCACTGGTTTGCACCACAGTGATGAGAGCGAGGGCAGCAGGGCAGCTGCACCACTTCACACCATCTGCTGGGTCAGCAGTCACAGCCTCCAGCATTTCTGCACTGAAATTCACACCTGCTGCACTGCACACACCACAGCAAATACACAGAATGACAGAGACCAAGGAAAATAAACTGCAGGTTTATACAATGCCTGACAGGCAGATACCTGCACAAAACTGTCCTGATTTCATGCAGGAACGGAATTAACTCTGAGCTGAAGGTCTCCAGGTTTGCTGTGACTCCAATATATTTTCTTTCAGGAAAGGATAGAGATGGACAGTAATTACCATGACAAAAGTAACCCAGAACTGAAATCCTAGTAAAACAGATTTGGAACATGCCCGTGGGTCACCCATCAGGCAGTCTGTTTGCCGTTTTAAACAACTGTAAAGACTGTTGATGCCCCTTGCAGAGCACAGACATCTGTCCCCATTCCTTCATGAGTGCCTTTTCTGCTCACAAAGAGCTTGACCCACTACTTTGTCCCTGGCCATGGCAGGGTGGCTGGAACTACATGACCTTCAGGGTTCCTTTCAATCCAAACCATTCCTTGTTTTCCTCTTAAACAATTCAGTTACTGATGATGGAGAAATGATACACTGAACTACTTTACGAAAGAAGAAAGTAAATTAACCAAGGAAAAGTAATCTGCTTTTTCTCTTTCAGTGCCTTTCTGAGACATTTCAGGCTTGGTTTCATTGTTGAACCACCTGTGTAAACATCAAACTAACACCCTGCACAATACATTCCATTTACAGCTCCTGACCTCTTCCAGAAGCCACAGCTTTTGGAGCAAAAGGCATTTGAGGCTGAGTGCAGCTGATGAGAACAGCTGAAAACTGTTTTCTGTTCAGTGCTAGGCAGCAAATCCACTACTGTCACTTCATACAGCAGGCTCTTCATCTGCCTTTCCAAGAGGGACACAGAAAAGAGCAGAGAGGAATAAACAAACCACTCTGGGCAGTGTTCTTTGTGCTCTGGGTCTCCATAAGCACAGGGGATGCCACTCGGCAGCATCCTGACTACAATACCTGACCCAGAGCAGCCAAAACAAAACCAGGCAGAGTGGAATGTGAATAAACTCTAAATATCAGCTCTGGACTTGGGAGGGAAGGACTGGGGAGGGGATTGAGCCCACCTGTGCTGTCAGTTGGCTGACACTGAACGACACTAGCAAGCAGCACACCACAGACGCTTTAAATTAGATTTTCACCTAGAATTATAATTTCCTACAAAAATGTTTTCCAGCATTAAAAAGGCAGCTAAAGCATGAACTGGGGAAAAAAACCCCATAACTGGCATTGTATTTGTGTGCTTTTTTGCTTAAGTAAAACTTGTAGCCAAGGACATTGCTCCCATTATTAAAAAAAGCTACAAAAGCTGAAACACACCACAATACTAAGATCTGGGATATAACTTTCCACATTAAGACACATTTAAAACCACATTTCAACATGAAAAAGGGAGATACTCCATAAAAACATTTTTAAACCCCTCAGATTTGAAAGAAAAAATTACCAATGAAACCTTATTATTCATATTTGATTTGCTAGTGCCTTGATTCTGCAGTTCCAAGAGTTTGTATTATTAATTTATTCAGCATCATTGCATAATGGAAGGTTTAAAATATACTCCCAAACAGTAAAGTTCTAAAACAAATTTAAAAATTCAAATAGGATTTTAGAAAGTAATTACATAATTTTAAAAGTGACCTAAGACACAAAATATTACATAAACATAATTGCTACACAACCATTTCAATGTTTTGAAGGTTTGTTGGCTCATATTTCCCCTTTCAGATTTTATGAGAGAATACTTTTAAACTAATCTTTTCATTAAAAATTATCGTCTAGGAAACAAAACCTAAGTTTCTTCAGAATTCTTGGCCTATTATCTCCAAAATAAGCGAACAGTGGGAACAGCATTTAGGAAAATGTTTTTTGGTCTTATTCATCACAACCACAGGATGTTTCAAGAGTATAAAACGAAGTGAACCTCTCACATCTCTGAAAAAAAAAATAAAAGAACCGAACTTTTATTGTCCAGGATCCAATTACAGAGAGGATATTTTTAAAAACTGCTGACTGTATTTAAACAGAGTTACATAAAAGGCAAGCACTGTGTTTCAACAATATCACAGTCCTGCTGGGAATGTGCAGGACTGAATGTATTTGATGAATGTATTTGGTTACACAGGTTTTATTTAGTACATTTCCGCAGGCTTTTGGTTCATACACGACTGCGGTCCTGCCTAACAGGAAATGCATTTTGGTCTAAAGGACTATATAACCCATGAGAAAGATAACAGTTACTTTGTTTTCAAGAGTATCTAAGGAGCCCTTCCCCTGAAAAAGGAAGTATTTAAAAGTCTTTCACGCTCGAGAGGGGTTACAGCGTTTTCCTTCCCCGCTCCCGCCCATCAGCGAGGCAGGTTTGGAGTAAACAGCACTGCTCAATGCACCTCTGCCTCCAGCGCATCCCCGGTACTCGGTACCAGGCACACGCCGAGGATGCGCCAGAGCCTCCCCGCGCCCCGCTCAAGCCATCAGTGCGACCTTTAACAAACACCCTCAAAGGGGGACCCTCCCTCCCGTACGGTCCCGCTTCCCGCTGGGGATGACAAAGCTGCGAGCCCAACCCCAAAGCACAACCCGCTACAGGAACTGGTTATCAAGTGTGGAAAACATCCAGCGTCTCCCATCTGGAACTCCTGCAGCACTCGCCAGATGGGAGAAG
>NW_005054601.1:274073-277835 GCF_000277835.1 Geospiza fortis | reverse complement strand
GGCTTTGGGGGGCCCCGGGCGCAGGGCGGGATGCAGCACCGGGTCCGGTGTGCGCAGCCCATGTCCCCTCGCGGCCTCCTGCCCTCCTTGCCCCGCCGGCAGGGGTAGATTTTTAATCCTGGAGGGGGTCCAGGGACATAGGTCTCTGCAAGGATGGTGCGCCTTGTTCAAGGAATCAAGCGGACAAGACCCCTGTGTCAAAGACGGCAAGGGGAGGAGGCCACGCACGTAACCTGCTCCAATTGCCTACAAGTGCTAGAATGTCCCCCCACCCCCAAAATCAGCGCGTGATACCGTACACGGTGAGCAAAAGTCAGAAACAGATGGTAGGCATTGATGTGATATAGAAGAAAGGTTATGACAATTTACGGGTACCCAAAAGGCGCATGTGACCGCGCTGAGGAGAGCAGTGCCTTGCTGTAACTGTACCCTGAAATTTATGGTGTGTGCAATGTTCTTGCCAACTAAATATAATTTGTTGGCTGTGATATAGTCCTGGAAACTTCCTTGGCTGGGCTGACTCTTCTGGGCAACTCCTCTGCATCTGACTCAGCATTACAACCAGTACTGGGACTCTTTATGCCCTCCTCAAATCTGGGTTGCTTCTGAGTGTGCCAGAAAATACTAATCAGTCTTCTTTTGCATATGTCTTATCTTCACCTAAAATGTTTTTAAATGCAAACATCACATTGTGCTTTGTAGGTGTCAGCTGCAGGGAAGGCATCTTGGAAATAATTTAAATTTAATTGCTGAAATACATTTTCTTCTTTCCAGTAACTGTCTTAATAAAGCAGAGGTGAGGAGAAGAGGGACAATAATATTTAATCCATAATTGCAACTTTTTTTTTTTTTTTGTGATATAAGGTTTCTGCTTTTTTTAATGGAATAAAAAGATAGAGTTAAAAGTGATCTTTGGAGGTTATGTAGTGCAGTCTTCTACTCAAAGTATGGCTAATGCTAAAGATAGATCCTGATGCTCAGGATTTGGACCCCTAGGGTCTGAGAATGTTCGTGGATGGAAATTCTGCAGCCTCCTTGGACAGCTCTTCACTGTGCTTAACTGCAACCAAAGAGGTATTTTCTCTCACATTTGAAACTGAGATGCCCTTTGATGTCATATGTGACTGTTTAATCTTGTCCTTTGCCCTGATTTTTTATATTTCCGAGGAGGGTCCTGTTCAGTTTAACCTCCAAACAGAGAGCTGAAGGTAGCAATCAACGTCCCCGCTTAGCTTTCACTTCTGAGAAGAAGCACAATGGTCCCAGATCCTTGACCCTCCTCCTATGCCGTGTGTTCCAGCCCCCTCCCTTTCCCTTCTTTGTCTGCTGGATCCATCTGATATGCCTTGCGTTTTACAGAGAACGTGGGGGATAGTTGGGACTGGAATTCGATAGCATGAAGGGATATTCTGATGCTTTCAAATTAATAAAGATTAGTAACAGTGCCAGATAGCCTTAAGAAATGGTCCTTTACAAGAACTGTGAGAGGGTTAATTCCTGGCTTCAAGCAGAGCAAAATTGTACACCTTAATTTAAAATGCAGCAATGTTAAAAATTTTAACAACTCAACTGAGATTGCCTTTTTGTCCAGTATATAGACACTGTCGTGTAGAGACTCCCTGCCTTATAAGGACGCTGCAATGTTCTAATGTCCTAAGGGTTAAAAGTGAAACAAGGTAACCATCACCAAAGGTTGCAGGAAGCGGTGTCACTCTCATCTTACTTATGATTATGCTGGAATGTGGACAAAGTACAGGACCTGCTAAATTCTAAATAAGCAATTCTCAAACTGAAGATTTGCAGACTTAGATCATTGTTTGCAGGAGTGCAAAAGCCTCGTGGAAACTTATTTTGGTCTTTAGGGGTTTCTCTCTCTCCCATGCTCACTCTCTTTGCACTTAATAAGGTCCTTCTAAAAATTTGGGATTTTTTTCATCATACCTATAAGACTGAAGGACTGAGGAGGAGAGCAGGTAAGACACAAAAGTATTAAAGAAAAGAGAATTTAATAAGAATGTTAAAACCAACTAAATTTCTGTGGAGTTTTCATAGCTCACTGTCTACTTTTTTGTTCTTTTGTTTAAAACTAAACTATGAAACATGGCATTAGTAGCTCCCCCAGCTGATCTGTGCTAGACAAATGTTTTCAGTGCACTGCAGTGTGCTGTGTAAACTCTTTATAGCAGTAAGGTGCACAACTGTTTTGTTAAAGATACCAGTGCTACAGGGCGAGAGAAAAATTAATATTAGAAGAAAAAAATTGGAAAGCTAAAGAGAAATAAAGATAGGGTACTGTACTAAAAAATATCAAGAGTCTTCCAGCTCAATATGGAGAACATGCTGTATTGGGCAGTGGTCCTTCATGTTCCCACAAAAACCTGAAAATATGAATGGGAAAGAAATATTGTAACTTGAAAGATCTAGAGAGGAAGGTTAAAGGCATATTGCATGACCTGTTCAAGGAGCTTCTGCAGGAGAGGAAGAAAACTAGAAAAATGTAGCAAAACTACCATTTTTTCTCTTTGATGTTTTAAGCTATTTAATCAGATTTTAGGATCAGACTGCCCTAGTCACTAGATAACTTCTCTTACTTCTTTAATTGTCTTCAACACACTTCAACTGTCTTTTCACCCTGAGCTGAAGCAGTGGTCCACTGTTACAACCAAGCCAGAGTTAAAGGTCAGCTCGTAGCTTTAGCACAGGTGTGTACTTCATGGACTCACAGAATGGTTTGGGTTGGAAGGGACCCTAAAGCTCATCTCATTCTCACCCTAAAGCTTATCTCATTCTGACCCACCTGCCATGGGCAGGGACACCTCCCAGTAGACCAGGCTGTTCAGAGCCCTGCCCAACCTGGCCTTGAACACTTCCAGGGAGAGTGCATCAACAACTTCTCTGGGCAACCTCTGCCAGGGCCCCACCACTCTAACAGTTAAGAGTTTTTTCACAACAGCTAATCTAAACCTACTGTCTTTGTTTAAAACCATTCCTCCTTGTCCTGTCATTACATGCCCTTGCAAAAAGTGTTTCCCCATCTTTCTTGTAGGTTCCCTTTAGGTATCCTGATACGTGAAATAATCCAGATGATACAACTTTTAAAGAACCTCCTACATCTACTCTTTCTGGTAAAACCGGAGCTTTTTGGATTCCTGAGCAATGGGATTGATCAGTTTTAACTCAGATAATTCCAGCTGTTCCTCTGTCTAGATATATCAATAGTACTGTTAGTGGACTTTACTTTCCCTAACAAAATACTTCTGTAAGTCAATGTTAAAGTGATCCGCCCATCACCTCCAAGCATCACAGCAATAAAGGGAGTGGAGCAAAAGTCACTGTCAAATACACTTAGTGGAGTTTGCTCATGAGTGAGACACCAATACATGTAAATACTACTGCTTCAGCTCCTACTAAGACTGGACTCCAAAGTCTTCTTGCAGTATTGTTCTTTCTATACCTTGTTGAATGCCCTTTCCTTGTACTTCTGGAGCTATCATGGAGCCTCCTGTTCTTTGTTATATTTCTGGAAAGGAGGCAAAGGATCCATCTCTCACTCTCTGTGCCTGTCAGTAAGTGAACTGTGAATGTACACACTTTTTGTGTCTTCAGGGTAATGCTGGACTGGTGTTTCTGTGTGCTGGTTTTGACTAGGGCAGAGCCAATTAGCTACTATGGAGCCGTGTTTTGGATTTGTGCTGAACACAGTGTTGATTATTTTGCATACCATATAGCATCATAATCAGGCTATAAAGCTGTGGGGAGAAC
>NW_005054601.1:259966-272566 GCF_000277835.1 Geospiza fortis | reverse complement strand
GAATCCGTCCGGGAAGGGCGGGAAGGCTGCCCGCGGCACCCTCTGGACCGGGTGTGGGGCTGCTCCGGCGGGGGGCCGGGAGCCGGGCGCACGGGGGAGGTGGAAGAACATTGTGGGGATTTCTTGTGCGGTTTGGGCCGGAAAAGGTAGAGCTGCGTCGGCGGGTTTGCGCAGCTGAAAGAAGAGCTGGGAGCGTGGGGCTGGCGTGACGTGTAGCCGAGCACTGAGGTGGTGCTGGTGCTCCGAAGTCTGGTTTCGTTGGAAGGGGGTGGGAAGCTTTGGGAAGGGTGTCAGGGAGTGCCTTCTGGTGAGTTACCTCTGCTGGAGGGGAACGTGCCAGCGGGCGGAAAGGGAAGAGCCGCAGGGACACCCTTCGGTGTGAAGCTGCCCTCTCCTGCTTGTCCGTTCTTTCAGAGTGAAATGCTTTTCTTGTTCCAGGGGCTTTGCGTTTGAATTTGCATAAAGCGTGGATTCTCTAAAAGGGCCAAGTTAGGTTTTCCCCCTTACGGTCTCAACTTCTGATCATCTGTGGTGTAGCCCTTCAAACTTTGTAATTTGTCGGTCATCCCCAGAATGTGATGACACAAACTGCATGTGATATTTGGCATGAAATAATCCTTCTATTTTACCTCCTCCAAGGGACTCCTTATGAGGTATTTATGTAAAAGAGGGAAAGGTTAGTGAAGAGGAAAGATACCCCACTTACTGTAATCACAGTTTTCAAATGAGTGAAAATGTTTAGAAGTGAGAATACCACAGGAGGGTAGAACTGTCCTGCTCAGTATTGTTTTGCACTTGTCTAATGCAAGAGTCAGAGTTTGCGATAGGCATGTAAATTTTCAATTCCCTAAATCTGACCTCTGAAGCATGTTTGTGTTTCCATTGTGTCTCTTTTGGGCTCCCTGCAGAGAGAGGAACTTGCCTCTCAGATCCCTGTTCACATATGACACAAGATTTAAGACTTCTTCAGAAAATCCGGAGAGGAATTCTAGTGATTGCAAAACTGATACAGCCTGTTAGTGTCACTTCTGTGGGGTGACTGATAGAACGGCACGAGTATTTGAATCTTACATTGTAATAGGATCAGTCCCAGTGCCTTACTATGTTTCTTTGAGATACTGTCATCTTCTATCTTAGAAATGGTGTTTTGTATTGTAATTCTGTTGATGTTATAAATGTGTTATAAAAATAGCTGTAGTTTCCTACATTCTTCAGTCTATATGTGATATTAGTGGGAATTTTGGTGGAAAGTGATTTTTCCTACTCAGTTGCTGGGTATTGCTAAATAACAAGTTACAGGTATCCATGCCAGTTTTTGTCATGCTGCCTTGTGCTATGGAGTTGTTTAACTGAGTAAAGAAGTGGATGTGCAGAGACATAATGTGGATGTAGCAGCTTCTTGAAACTTCCTTTGTCTTGTAAACAAGTCCTTTTACCCCATCCTTTGACTTTCAGACTGTGGTTGCTTCACCTTGCTCAAGTGGCCAGATGCTCACCCAGCCACACACACACAAAAAAACATTTGCAAAAGAGATTTTTCTGCATCCTTGTTTTTCCCAGGGAAACTTCATGTCAGCTTCATCCCTTTCATTCGCTACTCTCCTCTACCTCCTCCCCTGTGAGCAGCTCAGGGGATGGGGAGTGGGGGTTGTGGTCAGTCTGTAACACATCCTCTCTGGGGCTCCTCCAGTCTTATGCTTTGCCCCTGCTCCAGTGTGGGATCACTCCCATGGGCTAAGGTTCCTTCAGGAATATCCGTCTGCTCCAGCACATGATACTCCACAGGCTGTAGGATGGACATCTCTTCCTTTTTCTTCTCCAGCTGTGGTGTTTGCACTGCTGTTTCATGCTGGTTTTTTCACTTCCTCTGCCTGTTTGGCGTTTTTCTCCTGTAATACACTTCCCCACAGGTGCCACCATCTCAGCTGCTGCCTCCAGCTGTGTGCCACAGCGTGTCCAGCATTAGCCCATCACTGCCAGCACCTGGCAGCTGCACCTAGAGATGCCTGTTTTAGCTCTTCAGTCACTCCAAGTAACTTAGAAGTTAACTTTTTGATTAAGAAGTATGATTGTACTTGGCTTTGCTATTGTTCTCTATGCCTAATCCCTGGCATATTCTTACTTTTCTTGGTACTGCTGCATATTTTATCTTTAGATTTATGTTCAGCTGCAGTGCTGGGGCAAGAAAATATCATCAAGTAGATGTAATGTACGCTTTTAAGTTTTTATCTCTTAGTTGCAGCAGCTTTATAGATAACAGCAGAGCCTTCAAAAGAAATTGGGAGTGGTAGTGACAATTGAAAATTGGGAAGTGGTAAAGTGTTGATGTGAATAAGGTTATTTATGCAAGGGAGAATCATAGAGTGCTTTGGATTGAAGGGACCTTAAAGATAATCTCATCCCAGCCCCTTTGCCAAAAGCAGGGACACCTTCTAAACCAGGCTGCTACTGAACACTTCCAGGGCCAGGCCACCCACAGCTTCTCTGGGCAGTGTGTGCCAGTGCCTCATGACCTTCACAGTGAAGAATTTTTTTCCTGTTATCTAAACGTTCCCTTTTTCTCTTTCCCCCTTGTCCTGTAACTATGACTATGAGTAAAAACCCCCTCTCCAGCTCTCTTTACAGCCCTGATGTCCTGGAAGGCCTTGGAGAAGACTTGCTCCAGCAGGTCCCCATCCTCTTTTATTGGGGTTCCAACAGCTGGACGCATTGCTTCAGGTGAGATCTCACCAGAACAGAATGGAGGGTGAGATTCACCTCCCTCAGTCTGCTGTGCACACTGTGTTCCATCAAAAGAATGGGCTGGGAGCTCACAGTGTCAGCTCATGTCAAGATTCTCATCCACCAACACCCCAAATCCTCCCCAGAGCTGCTCTCCATCCTTTCTCTGATCAGACTGTGTTTACATTGTGCTTGGGGTTGTCCCAGCCCAGGCACAGTGCCTTGCCCTTGGCCGTGTTGAAATTCACGAGGTTCACACAAACTCCCTCTCAGGCCTGCCAAGGTCTTTAAGGGTGTCTGGCCAAGGCCCTTTTTCCGTGTGAAAATTGGATAGGAAGATGAGAAATAAAAGCATAATAAATAAATAAAGCATACAAGGCTACAAACTGAACAGAGGAATGATAAGGAAGGCAGTAGTGAAAAACAAACCTGGCTGCTGGTTGATGGCGGGGTATAGGAATGTTCATTCCAGCAAGTTTATCTAAGTATGGACCTACTCCTGGAAAACAGGAAAAAAGTGGAGGAATCAGAATGAAAAAGTATTTAGACACAGACCTAAGAAGTCAGAAGTAGACACAATGACATGAAACAAACCTGTTAATTGCACTAATTGACCAACTGCCAAGAAACCACAGGCATCACTCTCAGGAATATCAGCCTGGCCTTTGTATCTGGTAGGGCTTTAGACCTGGGGGATCCCACAATCTGGGTTGAGAGGAGTGCCACAGGAGAGGAGAAGCAGGGAAGGAAGGATAGGCAGAAAGGGGTATAAAAGAGGCTGGCTGTAAAACTGGGCAAGTTAGTGCACTTCTCTGTCTGACCTTTCTGCCCAAGTGTCACAGACTGTCCTATCTTACGTCTTCTTAGTAAATATTTCTTTTTGTCTGGATAATTCTACTCTCTACGCCCTGTATATGTGTGCTCCAAGGATGAAGTGACAGCTGCTGATGGGAGCTGGGCAAAGTGTCAGCTGCTGGAGAGAGGGAGCAGATCTCAGCGCCATCCACTTCCAGGAGGGGGTCTCAGCTCCCGGTGTCTGGGGTGGCAATGAAGAGTGTCCTGGAAACCAGTTTCTGTGGGGGAGGTGGTGTGAGTGAGAGCAGTGAGGGGTAGAGCACCCGCAGCTGCTGCAGGACTGTGTCACTGCCCATGCGCTGGCGGGGAGGGGGACAGGTGCCTTCCCCAGACCTGTCATGCACGTGTTCTCTCTAGCAAACTTCAAACTGGGCCATCTGGTGGGGCAGGACCTGTGTGGGGGCTGTGAGGGTCTGGGATCTGGCCACGGCTACGGGGTGGAGAAGGAGACCTGTGCTGGTATTGGGGGACCTGTGAATGTGCCTGGAAGCCTGGGGAGTGTCAGGTGTGTGCCTGCAGCAGTGATCTTCTGCCTCTGTCCTTGGCCAGACTGCCTTAGAGAGGCACCCAATTCTGAGATCCTGTGACAATTCATACTTGTCCGATTTTAAGTAAAGATACACTGTTTCTGCTGAGACCAGTGATATTATGCACTTTGGGAATTTAGCTGGTTGCACTCAGGAGCTGAATGTCAGAGATCTCCATCAAATGATTTAAGTTCAGTGGGGTGTATGACCATAAATTTCTAAAAAGAAGTTCTGCTTTTGATACAAATACATAAATAAATAAACCTTCTTTTGCTTTACTAAAATGGGCTATCACACAGTGCTGCTTAAACTTTCATCTCAGTAACTCTGTCTATGTGCCAGTATCTGGGCTAAACCCAGATTCAGACTGAGGAAATTTGTAGGATCATATTGAATTTTAAAATCTATGTAAATGAATAGTTTACTGTGGTTTTAAGTGAAAGTATACAACTATGTTCAACTTGTATCCTGAAAAAAATAGCTCCAAAATATCTTATCAGAGTTTGCAGATGTTCTTTAAAGGACTGGTAAAAATGCTTTCATTTTTGTAACACAGCGATTTAAGTAGGTTGTCTTGACACTTCCTGTTTTCACAACAGTAAATTTATTTAGTATATTGTAATTGATATTTCTGAAAGATCACAATAATTAATTTTCCTTCTTAACTTTAAAAGCTGTATTTTACTTGGTGAAAAGTTTTTACTGTCCTTTTGGAACATGAGGAGGATCTGGAGGTCTGTTGGTATGTGCTAATGGATCAAGAATTGTACTGTTGCAATGTTTTATTGTTAGCT
The DNA here is from genome assembly GCF_000277835.1 of Geospiza fortis. Classification (NCBI taxonomy): domain Eukaryota; kingdom Metazoa; phylum Chordata; class Aves; order Passeriformes; family Thraupidae; genus Geospiza; species Geospiza fortis. The sequence continues at coordinate 267,669 of NW_005054601.1, read as the reverse complement.
GTATTTAAGTCAGTAGATTTGGCTAATCTTACTCTATTTCTTTCCTGGCAGCCGATTTATTTTGCACATTCCAAGTGAAGAGAGAGACAATGCAATCAGAGTGTGTTTTCAGATTGAACTTGCCCATTGGTTTTATTTGGATTTCTACATGCAAAACACACCAGGATTACCTCAGTGTGGGATAAGAGACTTTGCTAAAGCTGATATCCTTTTTATTACTCTCATTGTTTTCTGTCTGGTGGTAAAGTGCAAACTAAATATTGTTAACGATGTTTCATAGTATGATAATGTCAGTTCATGTGTTAATGATTAAGAGTTAGTATTGCTAGGTATGTGATGTTACTGAGTTCACTGCTTCCATAATTTTGTGGCACCCTCAAAAGAGATGTTTCTTGGACTGCTAAAGAACTATGGAAAATGGTCCATTTCTGATGTTTGAGGATTCTTCTCATGGTTGCACTTTGCATGCTAGGTTGGTTTCAAGGGTGAGCTGTTGGTGCTCTTCAAACTGAACTCCAGAGTTTATTAATTTTTAAGTAACTAGTAACGTAAATGTTAAAGTAGTTGAAGGTGGTATGTGTTCTGCCATGGGCAGTGGTATGTATTTGCTGGAAGTTTCTGTAGAGTAGAAACTGCATTTTTACTGAATTCCAATGGTTGGCCTCTGCTTTTTTTGTTGCTTGCAAGGGCTGCTGGAATGTGTACTATCTAGCTCTTGCTAGAGAAAACTTTGTGGCTTTCATCCAGCAAACGTTTTAGTTTTAGCCTTGTCCCATATGTTCTTGATCTAAGATTGAAATATTGCTTCTAACTTTGAGGATAATATCATCCCATGCTTTCACTACACAACATACTTATCTGTTAGTTTCCTAATATATATTTACTTTGAAACACTACAGCTTTTAACAGTAAACTGTAAATATATGGTCATATCCTGTTGGTTGATGTTATGCTGTTATTTTATATATGTTTTTAATTTAAAATGTATTTTCAGACCAACAAAATTCTCCTATTAATTATGGGCAGTGCAGAATAAATGGAGTGTAATAGATGTTATATGTTCATTAATATTTTCCTTTCTAGCCCATATTTGCCACAAATATTAGTTCTGCTGCAGTGTATTTTTAAGTATTCTGCTGTGGAGTGTTTTTTATTGGTAGTATAATATATGTAATTTATAATATTAATGCTTTGATTAACGACTTGCAGGTTTTCTCTCAAAATTTTAGAGTTATAGAGGTTGTTTATATTTTCTCTGCATGATGAGTTTTGATAAAGTGTATTAGGATTTAGATTTCTGTAACTGTATGTCATTAAAATGGTTTTTCTTTTGCATAATACTGAAGATAGGATTCCATGCCATAATCTTAACAAATGATTGTGGCAAAAATGTATTCCCATTTATTTCAAGCACAAGAAACTGATTTTTTTTCTGTCTTGCTCACTTCAAAATTAAAAAAATGTGTTTGCAAATAATACATATTCAAAATAACTGTTATGGAGTTACTCTTTTTCAAAATTACCTTCCCTCAAACAATCAGCCTTGTGCAATCTTTTTTCTTTTGTTTATTTGTTTGTTGGGGTTTTTGGTGTTTGTGTTTTTTTGTTTTATTTTGTTGGGGGTTTTTTGGGTGTCTTTTTTTTGTTTGGTTGGTTTTGGTTTTTTGTTTGTTGGTTTTTTGTTTTTTTTTTCATTTATTTGGATTGCTTTGTATAGAAATTGCTGAATTACTTGATGCACTCTGACTTTCAGTGTTTGGTAGTGGATTATTTGTAATATTTTTTTACTTCCATGAGAATCTATCTTGAAAGTACTTAGGGGAGGGAGTGTTTACTCTAAATATCTTTTGTATTTGGTATGTACTTTGGAACTGGCTGCTTAAATTTATCTTCCTTAACATGCTGCTATACTCTTCAATCACTGCCCCTTTTTACTGCCTCAAGGTGAAGATGTACAAAAGGTTTTAGATGAGTGGAAAGAATACAAAATGGGAGTGCCAACCTATGGTGCAATTATCCTTGATGAGACACTTGAAAATGTAAGTATGGAAATAGTTGTGAAGGACTGTCTAGAGGGAGTGATGGCATATGCTGGCAGAAGTAATTCTTTGTTGTTTATATTTTTCTTAAGAAATTTACATTCACTGTCAGATTTGGAGAGATCTGACAGTTACTTGATATTGGTGGCTGTGTACAGAAATATAATATGTGAGTCAGTAAACACACTTCTGTGTGCTTTCCCTCTGAGATTTTATTTTTTTATTCTGAGTTACATGATTCTGTAAAATACTGCACCATTCTTGCTAGAACACAGAAAACCTAATGGTTTCCTTCCTTGAGGCTAACATATTCTTCTGGAAAACAAGGGGATGGTGAAGACATTTAATGAAATTGTTTAGAACACCTGCATGTTTGACAGTTGCATTCCCTTGTATTTTGTAGGTTCTTTTGGTTCAGGGCTATTTAGCAAAATCTGGTTGGGGATTTCCAAAAGGGAAAGTAAATAAAGAAGAGGCACCTCATGACTGTGCTGCTAGAGAGGTAAGTTATATCAACTCCTTTAAGATAAAGAAGTGAAATTTTGCTGAAATCTGGATGTATATGTTGGCTGAAAAGGCACTTTACTTAGGTAATCCTGTTATTGAAATTATGTGAATAAATAGTCTGTTATTGCAGTCATCTTCTAGTGCCTTTCTGAGTTCCAAAATGGTAATCAAGGTTGAGGTTATATATTAAAATAAAACCAAAAAAAGATTTGTTTCACATTATTTTGCACTAATGTGCTAAATGAAGTGAGTACTATTTTTAAAGTTGTCTGCTAAACTGTGAATTTACATTTAAGTATTACTTGTGATGCTTGGGAAGTCTTATGTAATTTATGACTTTTGGTGTATTAATTTCAAGGGTCACCATAACTGTAAAAATGTGGAGAAATGGGAATTTAGCCTGTGTACACTGGTCTGTGTTAAGAGGCTGAAGAGCTGAGTTGGAGGTTGTAGAATTTCATGTAAAATTGTGGAGAACTTTGCTTTTCTATTTTTTACTTATGCTATTTTTCAGTTATTTTCAGGAACAAGAGTCAATGTATATTGCAAGTAAAATCTGAAAAATAAAATAATCTGTATTTATTTCTCCTGGAGACCTAGATATGTAGTGAAGCTGCATATTCAAAATGGCCTGTAAAAGAATATTATTGGTACAAATTCAGTGTTGATGCAACATAATACATCCAGAGTTTTTGAGAGAGAAAATTAAGATGAGGGAAAGTAGTATGATGCATTTAGTGTTCTTCAATTTCACTGAATCAGTATCTGAGAAATCACAGGGTTTTGGGGATTTTTTGTTTGTTTGGTTGGTTTTGGTTTTGTTTTGTTTTTTTTTTTTTGTTTTAAGTATATCTGTCAAGGCTAAACTAGACAGCTACTTCAAGAGGGAGTTGCATGAAGTGTATCTTCTTCTACTTCAAGTTATGCCAGCCAACACATTAGAGGGGACACAGTTACACTGGGGAAAAAAATCTTTTGATGGTGTTGATCTTCTGAAAAGTCTATTTAGATTTCACTAGTGATCAGCACTAATGTTACCACCTTTATTCTGATAGGTTAGGTTGTCGTTGTGGATAGACTAACAATTTATTTTATATCTGAAATAAATCTTTCAGCTTCTTTCACTGGAGTCAGTACAGATCTGAAACCATAAGCTGCATCTGTGTAAAATCTAATTGAAGAGATTCACTTGGCAGTGCCTGCACAGTTCAGTAGTACCTCAGAAGTTGATGAGGACAAACCCCATCCATATTAATAAATTGCTACATGAAGGTGTAATAAAATTGTTTCAACTTGCATAACAGGTTTGCAATTTCAGAGAAATTTAAAGCATGTAGATCCTTTTTCTATTTCTGAGCAAACCTCAAGGTGTAAAGACTTGTTTTTCCCAGCAACTTTCATGGATTTATCTGAAAAATTGTCATTCCTTTGCTTGGGGTAATAGATTGTGAAAGGATAACTCTGAATACACACAAACTAATTTAATCTAAATACTTCTCAGGTGTTTGAAGAGACTGGGTTTGACATAAAAGATTATATCTGCAAGGAGGACTACATTGAGCTGCGAATCAATGATCAGTTAGCACGGCTGTACATCATTCCTGGAGTTCCCAAGAATACCAAATTCAACCCCAAAACTAGAAGGGAAATTCGGGTATGTGCTACCTTGTCTGAATCTGTAGGAACTTTGCAGAAGTTGCTTTTTAAAGCCAGAAGTGTGTAAAATAATGAACCCACTAAGCACAATGAGCACCTTAAATGCTAGGTACCAGTGGCATCTCTGCACTGTAGGGTTTTGTGTTGACTTTTTGAAGCTGAGCTGCAGGTCTGATACTTGAACATCTGTCTGACATCTCCATTCATCATGAAAAGACAATAGACCGTGCTGCTAAAATACAATTCTCCTCTTCTCTTCTTGTAGGTGGTATATATATTAATAATTTCATATTATTCCTAGTTACAGATGCAAATGTAGCTATGGATTCTCAAGTTGTAATTATTAGTTGGGGACATTCAAAAACCTGCATATCAAAAGGACAAACTAAGGATTGTTTTCTTTCTTTCATGTCTGATACTTTCAGATTTAAAAAATAGTATATTTTAAGGAGGAAGTTGGGAAGGGGACAGAAAAAGGGAACTATTTTGGATGTATTGTGTACCATTGGGCTTTTAAAAGGTATTGTGAAAACGAAAGACCAAGGCTCAGGTAGCAGCTTGTTGGAACCTTTGTCAGTGGTATCTGTAATCTTTGAAGTTTGAATTTTTTTTTCCTTTATGATGACAATTCAGTTCAAAACAGCTATATTTCCATGCAGATTGTGTCACTAAACAGGGCATCTTGCTTTCTAAATAAAGTAAGTATTTGAGTGGACAGGACTTAATTTCTTGCATTCGAGACCTTTTTTTTTAAAATATGACATAAGATGAAATTTGAGTTTTTTTTTAAATATACAGTAAATATGTACCTTGTAGAACAGTGACCATATGTGTGGGAATGCTGAAGAGTTCTTGCAATGACAGAGTTTTGAAGTTTTGTCTTCATCTGATCTAATGCCACCAGGCAGGCTGGTTTTGTACTCCCTGTAGAACTATATTGAAGACTTGTTCATTTTGTAACTTATTTCCGTAATCTTGTCTGGACCTGAGGCTTTCTGAGTAGATTCTGTGATAGCAAATCTCATGTGCGTTCTTCTATACACTGTCTGTGGTCAGAATTCCTGATTTTTTCCCCATTCTGCTAAGTATACAGTTTTAACTATTAAAACTATAACATATAAACAATAACACAAATCCTATCCTATTGCCATGGTTTTTTTTTTCTTTTATAACAAAACCTGAAACTTTACTGTCAAGCTAAACACCCTTCTTACTTTTGAATGGGTATTGGTGGTCCAGTATTGATCGCACTTCAGGTAAAAAGTTTTTGAAAGTTACTCAAAGTCTGTACATTTATTTATGGCATTCTGTGTGTAGTGGTTTGGTTGGTTTGTTTATGAAACTCTTCTTCAGACTTTAGTTGCTGATTAATACCTTTCATATTTTAGGTGCGATATCATGCAATTTTGTGGTGTACCATCTGCTACTTTAGTGGCAGTCGGAAGAGTTAATTAACCTTTTGTGAAAAACGCTGTTATGGCCCGTTAATTTAAGTCTTCCATGGTAATTTTTTAATTAAGGGAAATAATTGTGGCTGATACACGTTTGTAAAATTCTGCTACAACTACAATAGAGGGTATTTTGATTTTATTTCTTGTTTTTCTAGAATATTGAGTGGTTTTCCATCGACAAATTACCATGCCACAGAAATGACATGACCCCAAAGTCCAAGCTGGGTTTGGCACCTAACAAATTTTTTATGGCAATTCCCTTCATCAGGTATGTTTGAGATGAGGCAAATGCTAGGCCAGGGTCTTTCAGACAACTTTAAATTATTTAGATTTGTTTTGGTAAGTAGATCTTGTTGTACTACTCCTTGCTCACAGGCCGTTGAGGGAATGGATTTCCCGAAGAAATGGAGATTCCTCAGACAGTGACAATGGTTTTTCATCTGCTGGGAGCACACCCTCTAAGCCCAACTTGGAAAAAGCTAGGTAAGAACCAGGTCAGTTTAACATCTCTGTATTCTTTCTTACAAAACACTGGTCATACAAATATGACAATATTATACAGTGACAATTATATACAATACTGCTTGTCCTTTTCTCTTTCTCCAAGGATTTATGTTCCAGTAATAGGTAAATAACAGAAAAATTAGCTTAGATGTATATCATGGACTTGTAAATAAAGTGAAAAGTTAATTAATGTGTTGATACACAGATGTCAGAACTGGGATTATTTCCTCAGTCTTCTTTATGGGAATCAAAAAAAACAGAAGCTAAAGCAAGTAGATAACTTCAGTGCTTCAACTTCAATATTTTTGGCCCTTCTGCACAGGAAAAATAGGACTCCCCAAAGCAGGACTGTAAAGTAGTCTAAGAAGTACTAGATAAAGTCTGTGGGAATCAGTAGGGGAACATGTCCTGCTGGCTTTATATTCAGCTGAGTGAAAAGTGGTAGAGCAAATGTTGAAATGTGTAGTCCCTATGAGAGGACTCAATGATTTGAGCCAGGGCAACACCAACGCTGAGAACAACAGGACAAATGTTAGTGTGGACTTGGCCTCTTGTCTGTGGAGAACGCAAATGGCAGTGAGCACTATTAGAGTTTCCATACACCTCACTTAAGATTGTCTTCCATATTGTTCTCAGTAACTTCTTTCATATTTGTCTTCTACTCTCAGTAGATTTGAAGTTGTATTGTAACGTGTCTTTGTTTTCCTGTACTAGATCCAAACTTCGCTGTAGTCAACAGGTGTTTACAGATGGCTTTTCAGGAGAGCACTTGGTGAAGCCAAAACAGCTACAGAAGCCATATAATCATCCTGAGGTGTCTGAAGTTTTGAAAGTAAAGGTAGGTTGTTTGTTAAGCAAGCATATGCATCTGGACTATTTAAAACAGATGTCTTTGTTCATAAGGGTTTCCTCTCTAGGCAAAAACCAGTGAATTTCATCTCCAGAGAATACAAAAATAGAGTGGGGGAATACTCTTGGGAATTTTTTATTTATCTCACACTAGAAGTGGTGGTATCAGCAATTGTGGTGTTTCATGTACAGATAGTAATTAGTACTTGCCATTTTGCTGGTATCTCTAGTATATCTGCATCAGTGCATGGAAATTCACTGAACTCAATTAATTGTGAAATAATTCTGTCATATTGAGTGCAAGAGAGAATGAGTAACTGTTGATGGCTCTGTAGCTTGAGTGTATGTTTGGTTAATGTCAGTGGGCTTCAGTTTTTCTGCAAAAGAAACTGTTTACATGTTTTGAAGTTACTTGGAGGGAAGTTTTAGTTACTAAGTAGGAAATGTCAATGCAATTATGTCCAACTCTGCCATTTAAATTCTTCCCTGTACTTGTTTTGGACTTAGCAGCAGAGTCAGAGCGTGAGGAACAATGGCAGAAAGCAAAATCAAGACACTTCCAGCCAAAAGAAGCGAACAAATGGACTGCACAGTCAACCAGTTAAGCAAAATCATACCTTGGTAAGAAACATGCAGTGTCTGTGTCAGTAGTAGGCTCCTGTAATGCTTAACAAATGTCCAGGGCAATGTCCTGCTG